>NC_133327.1:12369682-12669682 GCF_042186555.1 Aquarana catesbeiana
TGTCACATCCAAAGCCACAAACGGGTCAGTTTCCAACACTAACAATGGCTATACAAAGATTGCGCATGTGCTGTAGAGTTTATGCGTGGCTCCGCCCTGCACATTTTGTCAGAGGGGACGTCGCCCACTTTTATGGGGCTTTAAAGGTGTGACACCAACCACCCCGGCAGGCAGCACCTACAGTGATTCCCATGCTCTCCTTTTTCCTCTAGGGAACCTGAGACTGCGATAAGTGCTTTTTGGACCCCAACTTGAAGAACATTTTACTGGTCGGACCTCTGTAAATTGTGTTTAATACTACCGCTATAGAGGGATATGCTTTGTTTACAACCACTCTAACACTTAGGAGATCTCTGGACACACCAATAAATCATAAATAGGTATCCCAAAAGATGCGTCGGTAACAGATTTGTAGCAAAACAGCAACACTGGTATCTGTTTCCTCCAATAGCATGAGTAACAAAGTAGGAACTCTATTACACATCTGTTTTTGAAAATTTTTTTAATGCATATTTAGGATTTATTGGCGAGTTTAGAGATTTTCAATTGGTCTATATATAAAACATTTGCCATGTAGATGTCTTAACCATTTGCACCAGAAATGTTTGCCCTATTGTTTAGAATATGATTATTTCCCAGCATCAGTTCCATCTACTGGCCATAATGCAGTATTTTTTCCTGAAATAACTAAAAAAAAAAAAAAACGCATTATGGCTACTAGATGGCGCTGACACTTATAGGAGATAATTATATAACGAACGGTGTGGCAGACATTCATGGTAATTGTGTGAATGACATCTTCACAGTGAATGTTCTATACAAAGACCCTTTTAAATTTTGATATTTATATTTCTATTTTGGGATAATTAGGAGGATGCTTTTTCTGTTTCAGCTGCCACGTCTACAGCAGCAATATCCATTCAACCCTAGGAATTCCAAGCTCTGCATCTCTTAGCACTTTTATTTCATATATTTTGTCCAGATATATTTTATGTACTTTTTTTTCTTTTTTTTTTTTTACTTACCAGTCAATGAAGGCGCCTGAGCTGAAAGATCGGTTACAGGAGTCGGAGAAGCTCATCCAAGAAATGACCGTGACGTGGGAGGAGAAACTGCGCAAGACGGAAGAAATCGCTCAGGTTGTAGCCCAGATTGTTGTATTCAGTATTTGGTATTGATAATTCATTTCTTTTGGGTAGCGAATATCCAGCTGAAGGCTAGATCTAAGTGGCAGGTGAATTCAATCAGTTTGTGTTTGATTGAACTGCCTGGGCACTTTATCATAATAATCATTTAGTTGCCTTACTGTAGTCAGCAAAAATATCACATGTTGCAGTCTCTGGGTGATCTATAAATTGCTCCCAGTACTCATTAACCACTTCAATACCGGACACTTTCACCCTCTTTCTGCCCAGGCTAATTTTCAGATTTCAGCACTGTGTCACAATAGTACACCTGCCAAGTTCTGTACATACGAGTAAAATAAGTATTAAACACGTCACCATTTTTCTAGGTAAATATATTTCTGAAGGTGCTATTGACAAATTTTCACCAACCCATGCAATCCATACAAAGACACCAAAACAAATAAGTTCAGAAATGAAGTTCTGTGTAATAAAATGGAATGACACAGGGAAAAAGTATTGAAAACGGAAATGTTTTTAATACTTGGTACAAAATCCTTTGTTGGTAATGACGACTTCAAGACGCCTCTTGTATGGAGAAACTAGTCGCATGTATTGCTCAGGTGTGATTTTGGCCCATTCTTCCACACAGTCTTCAAATATTGAAGGTTCCGTGGACCTCTTCTATGGACTCTGATCTTTAGTTTTTCCATAGATTTTCTATTTGATTCAAGTCAGGTGATTGGCTGGGCCATTTTAGCAGCTTTTTCTTTTTTTGAAACCAAAATAGTTTCCTTGGCTTTGTGTTTGGGATCATTGTCTTGCTGAAATGTCCGCCCTCATTTCATCTTCATCATCCTGGTAGATGGCAGCAGATTTTTATCAAGAATGTCTTGGTACATTTTTCCATTCATCCTTCCTTTAAGGATATGAAGTTTGCCAGTACCGTGTGCTGAAAAACAGCCCCACAGATTATGGCCCGAACAGTGCTCACTGGAACATTCAGAAGTTCTTTTGTAACCAATGCCATCAGTATGTTTTGCAACAATAAGGTTGCGAAGGTCTTGAGAAAGCTCTTTGCTTTTACCCATCATGAGATGTTTCTTGTGTGACACCTTGGTAATGAGACACCTTTTTATAGGCCATCAGTTGAGACTGAACCAGCTGATATTAATTTGCACTGACAAGGACGGGATTGCTTTATAATTACTGATTTCAGCTCGTGTCTTGGCTTTCCATGGCTTTTTGCACCTCCCGTTCTTCATGTGTTCAAGGCGTTTTCCCTGTGTCATTCCATTTTATTACACATAACTTAATTTCTGATCTTATTTGTTTTGGTTTCTTTGTATGGTTTGCATGGGTTGTTAACGACATGGTGAAAATTTCATGTCAATAGCACCTTTAGAAATCTATTTACCTTGAAAAATGTTGAATACTTACCCGCAGTATGTGCTTTTCATCAGACCTTTGTTCTTGAGCTGTGACCCACCAGACAGTCATGAAGCGTGCACCTTGCAAAGGGTTCATTAGCTAGAATACAATCACTGAAGTACTAACTTGCAACAATCTTCTTTTTTTTCAATTAAAGGTATCTAGGTTTCCCCCTTTTATTTTTTTTTTTTGTAGAATTCCTCCCCAGTGTTTAGATTTGCCCCCTCAATGAGCTGCATGCCAGTGATTGCAGGAGAACCCTGTTTTGTGTTGGGTCTCCACTGCAGTTCAGTAGCAACCTAAACACAAACCAGGAAGCAAATGTCGAGTGACATCCAAAAGAATGTTGAGATATTGTCTGAGTACAGGATAAGTGATGTTACGTCACTCCAGCTTTTGAGATGAATATTCCTGGCATCTCAATAATGCCAAGAATGGAGGGGGGAGGGTTGTAATTGTGTTAAAAAAAATCAATGTGCATGCCATAGTATGGGTTTTCATTGAGTAAACTGTGTACATTTAGAAGTACCAGGATTCCAGAGTCTGCCTCTTTACACGTTCAGGGCAAAGTGACAGGGTCTCTTGAAAACGAATTCCCCTTGACCACTCTTCCCCACTGCTCTGGTGGTGCATGAAAGCCATGAGGATTATAGTCCTCTAGCCTGAGCGCTAAGTTGCCAGACCCCTACACTGTGTATGATGGAACAGGTCTACCACTGAGCTTACACAGAGTGGAGATTTAAGGCACTGACATATGAACGTAAGGGCAGTGAAAGAAAGTTGGAGATGGTTGGGGTTTGGGCATTCAAGTGAACCTGTCATATTTTTTTTTTTTTAAATAGAAAAAGTAGTTCCTCCACATTGGGAGTTTATTTGGACACATGTCCTGGCTTGGACACTCCTTTGAGAAGGAGTGGGAGCCCTCCTCTCGGTAAGGAAAGTAATTCTGTTCCTCTGCTGGACTATGGTGAGAGTTCCAACCTTGCTTACTATGTCTCTATTAAGGAAATAGTTAATCTCTGAGCGCAGACATTCACACACACCCTACAGTAGGTGCACCTCAGATCCTGCATGGCCAGAAGAGATCATCAATGGGGGGGCATTATTCCTTTCTGGGGTATCAGCAAGTAAAACACGTTGGCCTCCTGCTGCTGTACCCCTCTGCTGTGAACAGAGTATGTATTGTTGACTTCATGAGACTTGTCTACTCTGGGTTAGGTGCTCTTCCCTTGACAGATCTGCAACCTCTTGAAGAGGGTTCTTTGGGTTTCTCCTTTTTGTTCTGGCTCTGTTCAGGTAAATTGTCATAGCTGTTCTGCCCAGATGCCAGGTTCTTTCCCAGGGGATCAGGCGTTTTCTCAGTCTTATGGCCTGAGGTCATGGTTAGTCAGGGTGCTCTTCGGCAGGATTTCCTGGGGCACCTGTATGTGCTAGGGACAATGTATAGCTTTATCATCAGTTGTTGTTGGTTCTAAGGATGGTCAATTACATATTCTCTTTATAAAACATGTAAGTTTAACTAAAGAGCTGATTTAGGAAACAGGGCGACAGTGGCATACAGTGGGGACGGAAAGTATTCAGACCCCCTCAAATTTTTCACTCTTTGTTATATTGCAGCCATTTGCTAAAATCATTTAAGTTCATTTTTTTTTCCTCATTAATGTACACACAGCACCTCATATTGACAGAAAAACACAGAATTGTTGACAATTTTGCAGATTTATTAAAAAGAAAAACTGAAATATCACATGGTCCTAAGTATTCAGACCCTTTGCTGTGACACTCATATATTTAACTCAGGTGCTGTCCATTTCTTCTGATCATCCTTGAGATGGTTCTACACCTTCATTTGAGTCCAGCTGTGTTTGATTTTACTGATTGGACTTGATTAGGAAAGCCACACACCTGTCTATATAAGACCTTACAGCTCACAGTGCATGTCAGAGCAAATGAGAATCATGAGGTCAAAGGAACTGCCTGAAGAGCTCAGAGACAGAATTGTGGCAAGGCACAGATCTGGCCAAGGTTACAAACATTTCTGCTGCACTTAAGGTTCCTAAGAGCTCAGTGTCCTCCATAATCCTTAAATGGAAGACATATGGGACGACCAGAACCCTTCCTAGAGCTGGATGTCCGGCCAAACTGAGCTATCGGGGGAGAAGAGCCTTGGTGAGAGAGGTAAAGAAGAACCCAAAGATCACTGTGGCTGAGCTCCAGAGAGTGGGGAGATGGGAGAAAGTTGTAGAAAGTCAACCATCACTGCAGCCCTCCACCAGTTGGGCTTTATGGCAGAGTGGCCCGAGGGAAGTCTCTCCTCAGTGCAAGACACATGAAAGCCCACATGGAGTTTGCTAAAAAAACACCTGAAGGACTCCAAGATGGTGAGAAATAAGATTCTCTGGTCTGATGAGATCAAGATAGAACTTTTTGACCTTAATTCTAAGCGGTATGTGTGGAGAAAACCAGGCACTGCTCATCACCTGTCCAATACAGTCCCAACAGTGAAGCATGGTGGTGGCAGCATCATGCTGTGGGGGTGTTTTTTAGCTGCAGGGACAAGACGACTGGTTGTAATCGAGGGAAAGATGAATGCGGCCAAGTACAGGGATATCCTGGACGAAAATCTTCTCCAGAGTGCTCAGGACCTCAGACTGGGCCGAAGGTTTACCTTAAAACAAGACAATGACCCTAAGCACACAGCTAAAATAACGAAGGAGTGTCTTCACAACAACTCCGTGACTGTTCTTGAATGGCCCAGCCAGAGCCCTGACTTAAACCCAATTGAGCATCTCTGGAGAGACCTAAAAATGGCCGTCCACCAACGTTTACCATCCAACCTGACAGAACTGGAGAGGATCTGCAAGGAGGAATGTCAGAGGATCCCCAAATCCAGGTGTGAAAAACTTGTTGCAACTTTCCCAAAAAGACTCATGGCTGTATTACATCAAAAGGGTGCTTCTACTAAATACTGAGCAAAGGGTCTGAATACTTGGGACCATGTGATATTTCAGTTTTTCTTTATTAATAAATCTGCAAAAATGTCAACAGTTCTGTGTTTTTCTGTCAATATGGGGTGCTGTGTGTACATTAATGAGGAAAAAAATGAACTTAAATGATTTTAGCAAATGGCTGCAATATAACAAAGAGTGAAAAATTTAAGGGGGTCTGAATACTTTCCGTCCCCACTGTATATATAAAAACTAGATCCTGCGCTACACCACCATAAATGTATATGTTTATACGACGTGTACAGAAATGATCATACAATAATGAATATCCATAAAAAGCATAAAATGTGCAAAAGTCCCAAATAATAATTAAATGTCTATAAGGAACATTATATGTACACTCCATGAAATGTGCAAATTGTGCTCTTTATTCCACTTGTTAACCACTTTTTCCACATTTAATCACCACTTCTCATGACTCCTAATCCGCCACCTCTAGCAGCTTGCTTCATGAAGTTGACCTACCCAATATACAGTCACAATGTGCCTGTCCCTTTAAGGGAATATATGGGGTCCGCTGTGTTTTGTGTAATAGATGACCTCTCACATTACCATCCATTCCCGAAAACCAGTAACAAAAGAATCTGATAAAACATCATAGAACTGTAGAACAACCATTTTATTTAAAATGTCTAGATTAAAAACACTCACAAAAAGCGTGCACTATAACTGGTGCACCACAGTAGGTTACACTGTTTTCACCTGTGCTGGCACCTATTCACATAATAGGGAAGACCACAGCTTGTGTGTACTGTGATTATGTACAAGGAACTACTGCCGCATTCCCCTGGGGACTGGGTATGTTCTCCTACTACAGACCACTTTCTTGGGTACTCTCCTCCGTGACTCGTAACTCCTCCCACTTTTGTCACCAACTCCGGCTCCTTACCCGTTACACCACCGTCTCCTGCTCCTTACGCGTTACGCCACCTTACTTGTAATGCCACAGGCCTGGCTTTCTCAGAGGGATCAGACAACAGTGGCAGCCCTGGTAATTCTGTTCTAACAGGCTTACTTTAATCCCTAATTGTATTAGAGGGCTCTCAGCTGGTTATCATTGCAATTGAAGTTTCTCCACAGATCACTTTAATTTGGTAGCACTTTGCTGATGTTGGTGTGTGGATTTTTGTATGTATGCTTATGTTCTATTCTGTCCGGTCTTCTAGGAGCGCCAGAAGCAGCTCGAGAGTCTCGGTATATCACTCCAGTCCTCAGGGATTAAAGTCGGAGACAACAAGTGCTTTTTAGTCAATTTAAATGCAGACCCTGCCCTCAACGAGCTTCTGGTTTACTACCTTAAGGTGAGTCAGTAATGGAAATTGCAGAGATCTGTGAAATATGGGGCAATACAGGTGATGAGGAGATATTTTATTGTTGGCCTGGAGGCCCTAGAAATGTTTTATGTAAAAAAAAAAAAAAAAAACAGAAGTGAGATGTAAAGGTACACTGCAGGTAAAATTAAACCTGAAGCCTTGTAGAGGGGAGTAGGGGGACATGGGCTTACCTGGCCAAAACTTCAGATTTCCATCCAATCGTTTCTCTAGGCACTGGGCCACCTTCTGCCTAAGATCCCCATATGCTACTAACCACCTCCAAGGCTCAAACGTGTGTGGGGATGTTCCCGATCTACTGCTATACTTCACAGAAAGTCATTGCCGTAATGCAGATGGCATAACCTTGCAAGATCCTCTGCTAAGCTTTAAATCCTGTTGGTCTGGGCTTCATTAGAAATCAGGAGGCTCCATACAGTCTACCTGACAGACCCCACTTCCCCCAGTGTCTCCCCATGTCCTCATACTCTTTAACCTTCCTCTCAGCACAGACACCCCCCCAACCAGCTCACCCACTCTATACCAGCCCACCCCCACTGTTCATACTGCCACCTTCCCCTCACCCCTGGAACCCATTCACCAGACCTCAGATGCAGCGACAGTTCAGAGTTCAGGAAAGTCCACACCGCGGCTGTATCATGTGTTCGTATCTGAAGAGGTCCTGCAGTGTCTGTCGCCAGCAACCCCAATGGACATTGCACTGTGGCTAACAGGCAACCCCTTCTGGGCCCAGGCCCCCCTGCTAGCCTGGATAGGGCCTGGGCCTGGTACGGCAGTACTGCCTGTACTCTCCTATCAGCAGCGATTATTAGTGAGGCTCACCTGGCCCCACACTGTGCCCTGTAGACTCTGCATGACTGAACCAGAAGCAGATATGTTGGTAGCACTTACATCATCATTTGGGGTACTGAGTGGGCTTCGATTAGCACTGGTGCAATATATATGATCCATGCATTATTCTAAAGGAATTTTTTTTTTTTTTTTAAATGGCAAACCTGTTATACTTACAGGGCATCCGGAACGTATTCGCAGCGCTTTGCTTTTTCCACATTTTGTTATGTTACAGCCTTATTCCAAAATAGAGTAAATTATTTTTCCCAAAATTCTACAAACAATACCCCAAAATGACAGCGTGACAGAAGTTTGTTTTTATTCTTTGCAACTTTATTAAAGTGGAGTTCCACACAAAAATGGAACCTCCGCTTTTCGGAACCCCCCCCCCCCCCCTCCGGTGTCACATTTGGCACCTTTCAGAGGGGAGGAGGGTGCAGATACCTGTATAATACAGGTATTTGCACCCACTTCTGGGAATAGACTCCCGCGAGTCACGCCCCCTCCCGCCACCCCGCTGTCTCCTGGGAAACACACAGGTCCCAGGAGATAGCGGGGACCAGTTAGGACGCGCAGTGTGACTCGCGCATGCGCAGTAGGGAACCGGGAAGAGAAGCCACAAATGCTTCACTTCCTGATTCCCTCACCCGGCAGCTGCCGAGAGCCGAGCGATTGATCGGCTTCGGCTGCCGACATCGTTGGACCATGGGACAGGTTAAGTGTCCATTTATTAAAAGTCAGCAGCTGCAGTAATTGTAGCTGCTGGCTTTTAATATTTTTTTTTTTTTTAGGTGGACCGCCTCTTTAAAAATAAAAAACGAAAAAAATACCATGTGCCTAAGTATTCACAGCCTTTGCTCAATACTTTGTTGAAGCAGTTTTGGCACTGAATCCAGCCTCAAGTCTTTTTGAGTATGATGCTACAAGCTTGGCACACCTATTTTTGGGCAGTTTTTCCCATTCTTCTTTGCAGGACCTCTCACGCTCTATCAGGTTGGATGGGGAGCGTCGGTGCACAACCATTTTCAGATCTCTCCAGAGATGTTCAATCGGGTTCCAGTCTGGGCTCTGGCTGGGCCACTCAAAGACATTCACAGAGTTGTCCCCGTAGCCACTCTTTTGTTATCTTGACTGTGTGCTTAGGGTCATTGTCCTGTTGGAAGATGAACCTTTGCCCCAGTCTGAGGTCCAGAGCACTCTGGAGCAGGTTTTCATCAAGGATGTCTCTGTACATTGCTGTATTCATCTTTCCCTCAATCCTGACTAGTCTCCTGGTTCCTGCCGCTGAAAAACATCAACACAGCATGATGTTGCCACCACCATGCTTCACTGTAGGGTTGGTATTGGCGAGGTGATGAGCGGTGCCTGGTTTCCTCCATACATGACACTTGCCATTCAGGCCAACGAGTTCAATCTTTGAGTCATCAGACCAGAGAATTTTGTTTTCTCATGGTCTGAGAGTCCTTCAGGTGCCTTTGGGCAAACTCCAGGCGGGCTGTTGTGTGCCTTTTACTGAGGAGTGGCTTCCATATGTCCATTCTACCATACAGGCCTGATTGGTGGAGTGCTGCAGAGATGGTTTTTCTTCTGGGAGGTTCTCCTCTCTCCACGGAGAAATGCTGGAGCTCTGTCAGAGTGGCCATTGGGTTCTTGGTCACCTCCCTGACTACGGCCCTTCTCCCCCCGATCGCTCAGTTTGGCCGGGCGGCCCGTTCTAGGAAGAGTCTTGGTGGTTCCAACCTTCTTCCATTTATGGATGATGGAGGCCACTGTGCTCATTGGGACCTTCAATGCTACAGAATTTTTTCTGTACCCTTCCCCAGATCTGTGCCTCGATACAATCCTGTCTCGGAGGTCTACAGACAATTCCTTGGACTTCATGGCTTGGTTTGTGCTCTGACATGCACTGTTAACTATGGGACCTTATATAGTGAGGTGTGTGCCTTTCCAAATCATGTCCAATCAACTGAATTTACCACAAGTGGACTCTGGATGATCAATGGAAGCAGGATGCACCTGAGCTCAATTTTTTATGTCACGCAAAGGCTGTGAATACTTATGTACATGGGATTTTTCCATTTTTTATTTTTAATAAATTTGCAAAGATTTCAAACAAACTTATTTCATGTTGTCGTTATGGTGTATTATTTGTAGAATTTTGAGGGAGGAAAATAATGAATTTAATCAATTTTGGAATAAGGCTATAACATAACAAAATGTGGAAAAAGTGAAGCGCTGTGAATACTTTCCGGATGTACTGTACCTGCTTTGTGCAATGGTTTTGCACAGAGCAGCCCCGATTCTCCTCTTTTTGGGTCCCCCGCCGGCATTCTGAGATCCTCCCCCCTGTCAAGTGCCCCCAATAGCAAGCCTCTTGCTATGGGGGCACTCAAGCAGGCTCGCTCCTGAGCTGCACTCTGTGTGTCCATTTACACATAGGGCGCGGATCAGCCCTGCCCCTGCTCTTTCCTCATTGGCTCACTGGCTGTGGTTGACAGGAGCTAATGAGAAGAGAGTCCAGAGAAAGCTGCTGCTCTCATGCACATCACTGGATCGAGATGGGGCTCACGTATATAGTATAAGGGGGGGGGGGGGGGGGGTGAGGGGGGAGCTGCACCAAGGTTTTTTTTACCTTCAAGCATAGGATGCATGAAGGTAAAAAACCTTGAGCCTTTTGGAACCACTTTAAGGCGTGGTGAGACATACGTTATACCGTGTGGTATCACCATACAAATGAATGAAAGCAAAGCCACTGTGCCGTACGTGTCGGGCCACACTTGAGACCCCCTGTTTTTGCCAAGTTGACTACCACTGCCATAAGAGATAACTTTGTTCAGTAATTACATTTTTTTAATATCTTTCTTTTCTCAGGAGTTTTTTTTTTTTTTTTTTTTTTACAAATTTAACCTCTTTGTAGCTTTTTCCTTTTCCTGTCCTTGATTTTGATTCAAGTAAAGAGGGGAAAAAAAGATCACTGCTGAGGTCTAGTTAACAATTGCGGATTGTCTCATTACGCTACAACATCCTTGCCTATTCCTCAGTGTTGGCGTCTCTCACCCATGTCCAATGGCTGCAGTGCCAGCAGAAACGCATTGAAGCTTCTTGCTGACCCGCTGAGCCTTTGTGCTGTGTCAGGGACACACAGATGAGGGTAAGACCGGGATCTTTACTTGTATTCAGTAATCGGAGCCTCCTGGGAAGGAGAATATGTCCCCGTGTACAACAAGAGCTTTCTGTTTTATCAGGGAGTTAAGTGTAGAAAGGCTTTGTGTAGGACAGGGGCTTCTGGAGCCATGCCAACCCTACAGTTCTAAACATCAGGTCGTCAGTGCAAAACTGGCCTGGCCTAAAATGTGCTGACAGTTAACGTTGTACCGGCTCCTCTCCTGGACTGAAATGGCTTACTCTGATTTCACTGCACACTGTGAGCTTCTCACAATGTGCATTAAAAGCTGCAGATAGAGCTTGTCTCGTTTCCTGGCTGGAGGACATCTTAGCCCTGACTGTCCATGCTCCTCCCCTTTTTTGCTTGATTTCAGTTCTTTCAATCTTTCGATTTCAGTTCTTTCAGTCATGGAGGTTCAGTAGTGGTCTGCATGCAAATACAGCCATCCAGGAATGCTCACTCCTCCAGACTGACATTGGCCCATCAAGGCATTTTAATATTTGCCTAGCTCCTCCTGTAACAAGGGTGCTCAACCTGTGGCCCTCCATCATGCCTCTGCCTTTGGAAGTCATGCTTTTAACTGTTGGCAGCTTGCTATACCTCATGCGACTTGTAGTTCCGCAGCAGCTGGTGGGCCACAGGTTCAGCACCTATGTCCTAAAAGGAAGCCCACTGCTTGTGTCAGGGCTGAGCCCGACTTTTGTCTTGGGACCATATCTGCCCATGTGTTGCTGATGATCGAATATCTATGTTAAAGTGGACCTGTCAATCTTAGGTTGTTAAAGAATAGAATTAAAGTGGAACTTCACCCAAAAGGGGAAGTTCTGCTTGTCTGCCTCCTCTCCCCCTCCTCTGTAAGTTTAGACACTTTTTTTTGGGGGGGGGGGGGGGGGCACCTGGTTTTAACAGATATCCACTTCCGGTTAGATCCCCATGTCAATCCAAGAGGAAGTTGCGCCCCCCCTCCTGGGGCACGTCCCAGAAAGCTGCGGGACCATTCACGAAGTGCAGTGCCGCTTGAACATGCGCAGTGGGAAGCTGGCTGTGAAGCTGCAAGCAGTCACAGCCGGCTTCCTAAAATGAACTGCTTGCCGACCGCGCTATAGCCGAATGATGGCTACAGCGTGGCTCGATAACTCTGGGAGGGCGTACATTGACGTCCTCCTAGAATCCCATCCATACTCGGCATACACATCCATCCATCCATACTCACCCATCCATGCTAAGCATACCCATCCATACTCAGCATACTCATCCATCCATCCATGCTCAGCCATCCATACTCAGCATACTCATCCATCCATGCTCACCCATCCATACTCCTCCATACTCGGCATACTCATCCATTCATCCATGCTCAGCCATCCATACTCAGCATACCCATCCATACTCGGCATACTCATCCATCCATCCATGCTCAGCCATCTCATCCACCCCCATCCATAATTAGCCATACCCATCCGTACTCAGCCGTACCCAACCATACTCAGCCGTACCCAACCGTACTCAGCCGTACCCAACCGTACTCAGCCGTACCCAGCTGTACTCAGCCGTACCCAGCTGTACTCAGCCGTACCCGCCGTACTCAGCCGTACCCGCCGTACTCAGCCGTACCCGGCCGTACTCAGCCGTACTCAGCCGTACCCGGCCGTACTCAGTCGTACCCGGCCGTACTCAGTCGTACCCGGCCATCCCATCTATACCCGACCATACTTAGCTGTACCCAGGCCTTACTCAGCTGTACCCAGGCCTTACTCAGCCATACCCATCCGTACTCATTCATGCTCAGTCATCCCATCCCTACTCAGCCATCCCCATCCATGGCTCATCCATCCCCATTCATGCCACACCAGTTCTCATCCATGCCACTAGAGTGCCTCACAAAAGTGTAATAGGTAGTCAAATTAGATTTGACATTTATGCTCCTAGAACACCTGAAGGTGCTCCCTGCATGTTGGGCCTATCTGTGGCCACGCTGTGGAAAAGTCTCACACATGTGGTATCATACTCAGGAGGAGTAGGAGAATCTATTTTGGGGTGTAATATTTGGTATGTACATGCTATGTGTTAGCAACATTGTGTAAATGGACAACATTTTTTTTAAAAAAATGCGTTTTCATTTTCTTTACACATTTTCCAAAAACTTGTAGAAAAAAATGACATGTTCAAAAGACTCATTATGCCTCATAGATTATACATTGTGGTGCGCCTGACGGTGCTCCCTGCATGTTGGGCTTCTGTATGTGGCCACGCTGTGTAAAAGTCTCACACATGTGGTATCGCCGTACTCAGGAGGAATAGTAGAATGTGTTTTGGGGTGTAATTTGTGCTATGCATATGCTGTGTGTGAGAAATAACCTGCTAATATTTTTGTGATTAAAAAAAAGAAAAACAAAATCTTGATTTTGCAAAGAATTGTGGGGAAAAAATTACAAAAACTCACCATGCCTCTAACTAAATACCTTTTGAATATCTACTTTCCACAAATGGGTCATTTGGGGGTATTTGTACTTTCCTGGCTTGTTAGGGTCTCAAGAAATGAGAGGCCGTCAGTGCATTAGGTATGATCAATTTTCAGAGATTGGCACCATAGCTTGTAGACACTCTAACTTTCACAAAGACCAAATAATATGCACCAACTTGGGTTATTTTTACCTAAGATATGTAGCAGTATACATTTTGGCCAAAATATATGAAGAAAAATGACTAATTTGCAAAATTTTATAACAGAAACGAAGAAAAATGCATTTTTTTACAGAATTTCCGGACTTTTTTCTTTTATAGCGCAAAAAAATAAAAACCCAGCGGTGATTAAATACCACCAAAAGAAAGCTCTATTTGTGTGAAAAAAAGGACAAAAAATTCATATAGGTACAGTGTTGCATGACTGAGTAATTGTCATTCAAAATGTGAGAGCACCGAAAGCTGAAAATTGGTTTGGTTAGGAAGGGGGTTTAAGTGCCCAGTGGGTAAGTGGTTAAACATGGCGGCGCCTGGACAAGAAGACGGCAGAAGAGCTGGCTCAGATGAAGACCGCATTGGATCCCTGGACAGGTAAGTGTCCTATCCTTAAAAGTCAGCAGCTGCAGTATATGTAGCTGCTGACTTCATTTTTGGCTTCTAGGGTGAAGGACCGCTTTGATCCTACCCCAATATGTGTGGCAGCATGCTAGGAATAGATCAATAAAGTCCTTCCTTTCTGAATCACCTGACACTTTGCACAGCTATTGGCTGTGAATCCCAGCTGTCATAGACCGTTCCAGTCACTGCTGATTGAAAATAAAATCTGCATGGTTCCCGATTTATGTCTGCTAAGACATAGCGATCACATATGAGGCCACATTGATGAAACTGGCCTTCAGCTTGTAAATGCCACTTAAGCCTGAAGGTGGCAATAGTCACCTTAGTCCCAAGTTTAGAGGAGAATGGGTTGTCTGCCTAAAGGACGGAGGTATTCAGCCCCTTCCTACCCCCAATTGATGTATATTAATATGGTATCATGCCGGGGATATATATTAATAAAGGTCTTCCTGTCTGAGCCACCCGACACTTTGTTCGGCTGATGGCTCTGAATCCCAGCTGTCAAAGACTGTACCTATAACTGGTACTGTGACAGAAGGTGGCATTGTTCATCATACTTCCAAGTTTAAAGTAGGATTTGTTGCCCGCCTAAAGGATGGAGTTGTTCAACCCCTTCCTACCCCCAATATTTGTATATTAATGTGGTATAATGCTGGGGATAGGTTATACAGTATACTAATAAAGTCCTTCCTTTCTGAACCACTGGACACCTGCGCACGGCTGGTGGTTCTGAATCCCAGCTATCAGAGACCGTTCCAGTCACTGCTGATTGAAAATAAATCAGTTTGGTCCCCGATCATGTCTAAGACAAAGCGATCACATACAAGGACAAAGTTCATATTGACAAAATAAGCCTTCAGCAGCCTGAAGTCAGTGTTCATCTTAGTCCCAAGTTTAGAGTAGGATGGGTTGTCTGCCTAAAAGATGGAGTTATCCAACCCCTTTCTACCCCCTACAGTGGCTTGCGAAAGTATTCGGCCCCCTTGAACTTTTCAACCTTTTGCCACATTTCAGGCTTCAAACATAAAGATATAAAATTTTATTTTTTTTGTGAAGAATCACCAACAAGTGGGACACAATTGTGAAGTGGAATGAAATCTATTGGATATTTTAAACTTTTTTAGCAATTAAAAAACTGAAAAGTGGTGCCTGCAAAATTATTCGGCCCCTTTACTTTCAGTGCAGCAAACTCACTCCAGAAGTTCAGCGAGGATCTCTGAATGATCCAATGTTGTCCTAAATGACTGATGGTGATAAATGGAATCCACCTTTGTGTAATCAAGTCTCTGTATAAATGCACCTGCTCTGTGATAGTCTCAGGGTTCTGTTGAAAGCGCAGAGAGCATCATGAAGACCAAGGAACACACCAGGCAGGTCCGTAATACTGTTGTGGAGAAGTTAAAAGCCGGATTTGGATACAAAAAGATTTCCCAAGCTTTAAACATCCCAAGGAGCACTGTGCAAGCGATCATTTTGAAATGGGAGTATCAGACCACTGCAAATCTACCAAGACCTGGCTGTCCCTCTAAACTTTCAGCTCAGACAAGGAGAAGACTGATCAGAGATGCAGCCAAGAGGCCCATGATCACTCTGGATGAACTGCAGAGAACTACAGCTGAGGTGGGAGAGTCTGTCCATAGGACAACAATCAGTCGTACACTGCACAAATCTGGCCTTTATGGAAGAGTGGCAAGAAGAAAGCCATTTCTCAAAGATATCCATAAAAAGTCTCGTCTAAAGTTTGCCACAAGCCACCTGGGAGACACACCAAACATGTGGAAGAAGGTACTCTGGTCCGATGAAACCAAAATCGAACTTTTTGGCCACAATGCAAAACGATATGTTTGGCGTAAAAGCAACACAGCTCATCACACTCAACACACCATCCCCACTGTCAAACATGGTGGTGGCAGCATCATGGTTTGGGCCTGCTTTTCTTCAGCAGGGACAGGGAAGATGGATAAAATTGAGGGGAAGATGGATGGAGCCAAATACAGGACCATTCTGGATGAAAACCAGTTGGAGTCTGCAAAAGACCTGAAACTGGGACGGAGATTTATCTTCCAACAAGACAATGATCCCAAACATACAGCAAAATCTACAAAGGAATGGTTCACAAATAAACGTATCCAGGTGTTAGAATGGCCAAGTCAAAGTCCAGACCTGAATCCAATCGAGAATCTGTGGAAAGAGCTGAAAACTGCTGTTCACAAACGCTCTCCATCCAACCTCACTGAGCTCGAGCTGTTTTGTAAGGAAGAATGGGCAAGAATTTCAGTCTCCCGATGTGCAAAACTAATAGAGACATACCCCAAGCGACTTGCAGCTGTAATCGCAGCAAAAGGTGGCTCTACAAAGTATTAACGCAAGGGGGCCGAATAATTTTGCACGCCCCACTTTTCATTTTTTTGTTAGTTAAAAAAGTTTCAAAAATCCAAAAAATTTCGTTCCACTTCACAATTGTGTCCCACTTGTTGGTGATTCTTCACAAAAAATAAAAATTTTATATCTCATAAATATCTTATGTTTGAAGCCTGAAATGTGGCAAAAGGTTGAAAAGTTCAAGGGGGACGAATACTTTCGCAAGCCACTGTATATATGTATAGTAATGTAGTATCATGCTGGGAATATATCAATAAAGTCCTTTGTTCTGAACCACCTGACACTTTGCGCGGTTGATGGCTCTAAATCCCACAGTCATTGTTGATGATTAAAAATAAATCTGCATGCTCCCCGATCATATCTGCTATTACATGCGGGACAAAATAAGCCTTCAAGTGGTTCTAAATCTAAAACATTTTTTGTACCTTAATTCATTCCCTGCATTAAAATAAAAAATGTTTTGCTACTTGCTGTACCCCTCCCCCTCCAGGCACTTACTTGAGTCCTGTATCGATCCAGCGCTGTGTCCGTCTGCAGTTCTTCTCCCCTGTGTTTTTCTTCTCACAGGTTGTTCTGCAGGAGCCATTGGCTCCTGCTACTGTCATTCTAATCCTGTAAGCAGGGGGTGGGGTCGACCTGCACTGTGTATGTCTATGGACGCACACATCCAGGGTTAGGAGCGAGCCTGCACATCTGCACCCATAGCAAGCAGAGGTCTTTATGAACCTTGCTTTGTGCACTGTTGCGCAGTCATGTTGGAACATAAAGGGGCCATCCCTAAACTGTTCCTACAAAGTTGGTAGCATGAAATGGTCCAAAATGCCTTGGTATGTTGATCCCCCTCCACTAAATGATTTGGACCAGTGCACAAAGCAAGGTCCATAAAGACATGGATGAGCGAGTTTGGGGTGGAGGAACTTGACTGGCCTGCACAGAATCTTGGCTTTAACACGATAGAACACCTTTGGGATGAATTAGAGCGGAGACTGCAAGCCAGGCCTTCTTGTCCAACATCAGTGCCTGACCTCACAAATGTGCTTCTGGAAGAATGGTCAAACATTCCCATAGACACACTCCTAAACCTTGTGGACATCCTTCCCAGAAAAGTTGAAGCTGTTATAGCTGCAAAGGGTGGGCCAACTCAATATTGAACCCTACAGACTAAGACTGGGATGGCATTAAAGTGCATGTGCGTGTAAAGGCAGGCGTCCCAATACTTTTGGTAATATAGTATCTATCTATCTATCTATCTATCTATCTATCTATCTATCTATCTATCTATCTATCTATCATGCAAATTGGTTATAGATTTGCCCAATGCGTGCCTTTGCAATTTTTGCTTATGCATATAGACATCTATATATGACTTTGAATGACTTCAGAAGCGTTGGGGATTTCAGGAAGGCTTTATAAATATTGTAATGTTTTTACACATATAAGTAGTTTAATTGTGCCGCAATGCTCCATCTCTTCCCCGCAGGATCACACGCTTGTTGGGTCTGCCGACTCACAGGACATCCAGCTGTGTGGGATGGGGATTCTTCCCGAACATTGCATCATAGACATCACCCCAGAAGGCCAAGTCAGCCTGACCACAATGAAGAACACCAGGTAATCCTTCCATTGCCAGGACTTGGCTCTCTTTTTTTTCTTTTTTCTTTTTTTCCTTTAAACCGTTACAAGGTTAAGTCTCCGAAAAACTACAAGTTTTTATCCTAATGACACAGTACAGGACACAAGGATTCTTTCATGGGGTATAAGTTGATATCTTCAGGTGATAGGACAACATTCTTTATTACAGGTACTTATATAGTGCTGTCAATTTATGCAGCGCTTTTCACACACTAATATATATTACATTCACATCAGTCCCTGCCCTCAAGGAGCTTACAATCTAAGGTCCCTAACTCACATTCATACATACAGTGCCTTGAAAAAGTATTCATACCCCTTAAAATTTTCCATTTTGTCATGTTACAACCAAAAACGTAAATGTAATTTATTGGGGTTTTATGTGATAGACCAACACAAAGTGGCACATAATTGTGAAGTGAAATGAAAACCGTGAATGTTTTTCAACATTTTTTACAAATATGTGGCTGTGCATTTGTATTCAGCCCCCCTGAGTCAATACTTTGTAGAACCTCCTTTTTCTGCAATTACAGCTGCAAGTCTATTTGGGGATGTCTCTACCAGCTTTGCACATCTAGAGAGTGATATTTTTGCCCATTCTTCTTTGCAAAATATTTCAAGTTCTGTCAGATTTGGATGGAGACGTCTTTGAACAGCAATTTTCAAGTCTTGCCACAGATTCTCAACTGGAGTTAGGTCTGGACTTTGACTGGGCCATTCTAACACATGAATATGCTTTGATCTAAACCATTCCATTGTAGCTCTGGCTGTATGTTTAGGGCCGTTGTCCTGCTGGAAGGTGAACCTCCGCCCCAGTCTCAAGTCTTTTACAGACTTTAATAGGTTTTCTTCTAAGATTGCCCTGTATTTGGCTCCATCCATCTTCCCATCAACTCTGACCAGCTTCCCTGTCCCTGCTGAAGAAAAGCATCCCCACACCATGAGGCTGCCACCACCATGTTTCACGGTGGGGATGGTGTGGTCAGGGTGATGTGCAGTGTTAGTTTTCCACCACACATCACGTTTTGCTTTTAGGCCAAAAAGTTCAATTTTGGTCTCATCTGACCAGAGCACCTTCTTCCACATGTTTGCTGTGTCCCCCACATGGCTTCTCGCAAACTGCCAATGGGACTTCTTATGGCTTTCTTTCAACAATGACTTTCTTCTTGCCACTCTTCCATAAAGGCCGGATTTGTGGAGTGGACGGCTAATAGTTGTCCTGTAGACAGATTCTCCCACCTGAGCTGTGGATCTCTGCAGCTCCTCCAGAGTTACCATGGGCCTCTTGGCTGCTTCTCTGATTAATGCTCTCCTTGCCTGGCCTGTCAGTTTAGGTGGACGGCCATGTCTTGGTAGGTTTGCAGTTGTGCCATACTCTTTCCATTTTCGGATGATGGATTGAACAGTGCTCCGTGAGATGTTCAAAGCTTGGGATATTTTTATATAACCTAACCCTGCTTTAAACTTCTCCACAACTTTATTCCTGACCTGTCTGGTGTGTTCCTTGGCCTTCATGAAGTTGTTTGTTCACTAAGTTTCTGTAACAAACCACTGAGGGCTTCACAGAACAGCTATATTTATACTGAGATTAAATTACACACTGGTGGACTCTATTTACTAATTAGGTGACTTCTGAAGGCAATTGGTTCCTCTAGATTTTAGTTAGGGGTATCAGAGTAAAGGGGGCTGAATACAAATGCACAACACATTTTTTTAGATATTTATTTGTAAAAAACGTTGAAAACCATTTATTATTTTCACCATTTATGTTGATTTATTACCATGTGCCACTTTTTGTTGGTCTATTACATAAAGTCCCAATAAAATACATTTACGTAAATTTCAAGGGACGCTGTACAGTACACATATTAGGACTAATTTAGACAGGAGACAATTTACCTACCTGCATGTTTTTGGGGTGTGTGAGGAAACCTACACAGGGAGAACATGCAAACTCCAAGCAAGGTGGTGCCGTGGTTGGGATTCGAACCAAGACCCTATTGCTGCTAGGTGAAAGTGCTAACTTCTTATTTTCCTATCTGCAGTTAAATGGTTAACCTTTCACCAGTATGGCACTCTACATTATCAGGGGCTTTATCTGAGTAACTTGGATTTTCCACATACTTCTGTTACAGGATCCTTAAACTTGAAGTTCTTTTAGTTTCACTCCCACCTGCTGCCGTTATGCGGTTTCAGCAGTAGGTGGCGCTGTACCTCCCTTTTAGTTTTTATTCTTAGCACTAGAGGGCTGTAAGGGAGAACTGGACCTAGGTGATTTTAGGAGACACTTGAGGACCCTCATAATCTGCCGACTGCTGTCATTAGATGTGCCATGCTGCTGCTAACAGGTGGAATGGTCTCCCTGCACCAGGAGGTAAGCGTACTCCGTGTCAGTAAATTGGATTCCAGTGCTAAATCGATGCGCTCTCTTCATTTAGATGAATGGAGAAGCTGAGATGAGGCTTGCTCAGTGTACTCAAGCCTGTGATCTTCATTCTGCTGGAGCCGCAGGAGGTGTTGGAGCTTGTTTGTAGACTTTTCCACTTAGACAGCTTTGTGCTCTCCTTGGCTTTGCTCTCAGGGAGCCTAACCAGCACTTTTCCTCCAGTCATTAGTATTGGAGTGACGCTCCCTGCACCGTACACGGGGCGCTCGTTACATGATGTGATCTCCGTCCATACATTCTCTACATGCCTGACAATCATTCGATCGCAGGTGTGCGGAGCTTCAACAAGCCCGTTCCTGTCCTCTCACCTGATCCTCCTAATATTACACACAGCTTCTGCCTGATCACAGGGTGGCAAGGCTTTGATCTATCCAAACACAATACAACACTGTCACCATTGTTCTTTAAAGGGATTGTCTACTGGTTTTCTACAGATTTTATATAAAATAAAATAAAAAGTATGTTTTTGAAGTCAGAGAAATATTTCCAGTTCAGCTCTCACCCCTGTACACCCCACATGGACCAGAGATTTTTTTTTTTTATCTTTCTTTTATCAGCCTATTGATATTCAGGATTCATGAATAATATAATAATAATATTAATAATAATAACAATCTTCTAACGAGCAGGGCTCTCTGATTCCACCTGTATTGAATTGTATCTGTACCCTCTGCCCTCATGTTGTAAAGCGCTGTGCAAATTTTTCACGCCATATAAATCCTGTATTATAATAATAATTTATTATTATTCAGGATTTATCAGAAATATTTTATTATAATAATAATATAAATAATAATCATAATGTATATAGCCTATTGAATCAATGAGCATATTTATTAAGAAATAAGATTAATAATTAAATATTATGATAATATAAATAACATTCAGGATTCATATAGCCTATTGATTCAATGAGCCTATTCATTCAGAAATAATAATAATCTAAAAACTCAATAAACAATTTTAAAATTATTATTATTATTATGATATTACTATTATTATTATTATATTACTATTATTATTATTATTATTATTATTATTATATTCAAGTTTTTTTTAGCACCAACAGTTTGCACAGAGCTTTAAAAAATAAAAGGATACAGTACAGGGGTATCAGAGTAAGGGGGGCTGAATCCTGAATATCAATAGGCTGATAAAAGAAAGATAAAAAAAAAAATCTCTGGACCATGTGGGGTGAGAGCTGAACTGGAAATATTTTTCCTTCCACTTTACAATTATGTGCCACTTTGTGTTGGTCTATCACATAAAATCCCAATAAAATACATTTACATTTTTGGTTGTAATGACAAAATGTGGGGAAATTTCGAGGGGCCCTGTACAGTTCATATACTAGGGCCAATTTAGACAGGAGACAATTTACCTACCAGCATGTTTTTGGGGGGGTGTGAGGAAACCCGCACAGGGAGAACATGCAAACTTCCAGGTAGGTGGTGCCGTGGTTGGGATTCGAAGCAGAGCTTTACAAAATAAAAGGATACAGTAAAAGTCAATTGCAAGTCATGGAAATATTACCCAGTTCATCTCTCACCCCTGTACACCCCACATGGACCAGAAATATTATTTATCTTTCTTTTCTCAGCCTATTCTAAATATTATTATTATTATTATTATTATTATTATTATTATTATAATAATAATTATTATTCAGAATTTATATAGCCTATTCTTTCAGAAATTTATTATTATTCAGTATTTATATAGCATCAACACAGAGTGCTACAAAATAAAGAGGGACTGTACAGTGCTTTTTATTTATTTAAAAAAAATATATAAAAAAAAAATATTAAAAGTATATATTTTTTGAACTTGGAGACCTAGAAAACAAAAAAATAAGTCAATTTTTTTAGTTTTCTAGGTCGCTAATGTCGGGACGTTGCTACCTGTATACCTACAGTGTCACCCTGTTTTAGGTACACATTTATTTGGGAATTGCCTAAATATATATTTTTTGAAGTCGTGGAAATATTACCAGTTCAGCTCTCACCCCTGTACACCCCACGTGGGCCAGAGATTTTTTTTTAAACATTTTTTATCTTTCTATTATTCACCTATTTATTCAGAAATAATAACAATCATCTAACAAGCAAGGCCTTTTGATTCCTCCTGTATTGAATTGTATTGTAACTGTACTGTCAGCCCCCATGTTGTAAAGCGCTGCACAAACCGTTGGCGCTATATAAATCCTGTATTAACATAATAATAATTTATTCTTTATTATTATTCAGGATTTTTATAGCACCATTAGTTGGCATAGAGTTTTACAAAATAAAGGGAGACAGTACAGAAAAAGTATATTTTTGAAGTCCTGGAAATATTACCCAGTTCAGCTCTCACCCCTGTACACCCCACATGGACCTGAGAAATGTTTTATCTTTTACCTGCCTGTTGATTCAGAAATATTTAATAATAATATAAATAATCAGCATTTATATAGCCTATTGAATCAATGGCCTATTGATTCAGAAATAATAATAATAATAATTAAATATTATAACAATAATATAAATAATGAGGATTTATATATAGCCTACTGATTTAATGAGCCTATTGATTCAGAAATAATAATAAAAATTAAATATAATAACAATAATATGAGGATTTATATAACCTACTGATTCAATGAGCCTATTGGTTCAGAAATAATAATAATAATTAAATATTATAACAATAATATAAATAATGAGTATTTATATAGCCTACTGATTTAATGAGCTTATTAATTCAGAAATAGTAATAATATTATAACAATAATATAAATAATGCGGATTTATATAGCCTACTGATTCAATGAGCCTATTAATTCAGAAATAATAATAAATTATTAAAGTTTTTTGGGCATGTGAAGTACATAAAGGGGGAGATTTACTAAAACTGGTGCAGCTGTGCATGGTAACCAATCGGCTTGTAGGTTTTAGGCTCCATTCACACTAGCGTGAGTCGGTAACCAGTGCGACTGTGGAGCGACTTTGATCCGACTTTACACGCTCTGAATCGGTCACAACAAAGTAGCACAGGCACCTTTTCAAAGTCGCTGCGACTTTAAGTCGCACTAATGTGAACGGGGGCCATTGGAAAGATTGGGCTGCGATTTGTCATGCGACTTTGATGTCCAAAAAATGCATGACAGGTCGCACAAGTGTGAATGGAGCCTTATTGTCAAAGTTTAATTGAACAAGCTGAAATTGGAAGCTGATTTGATGTCTTAAATAAGCTGCATTGTGGTGTTCTTGTAAAACATTGATGTCGTTGGCGCTGTGTATTACGTTTGGTGCGGTGTTGTAGAAAATCTCTTGACACATAAAGAATAAGGTAATATTGTTTTTCTTTCTTGCTGCAGGACTCTGGTCAATGGGTCGGCCATCACTAACCCCACACAGCTCCAACACGGGGACCGCATACTGTGGGGGAACAATCACTTCTTCAGGTATCAGTTCAGCCTTCTGTTTGTGTTTGTTCGGTTCACTAAAGTGGAAGTCTTGCTGAAAATGACCTTTTTTATGATTCTGGATAAAGCGGCGTATATCGCTAAGGTTTCTTTTGCTGTCCTCCTCATTGGTCCCTGTGATAAGAAGTGAGGATGGTGACCCACACACCAAAAAAATCCAACTGAAGGTCCAAACTCTTCCCTGTTCTAAAAGGAGATTTTATATATATAAAAATAAAAAATTGGCTTGTCCTCTTCACATGGTCTTATGTGGCTGGCTGTTGGGATTTTTTATCCTTTAGTTTTTTTTCCTTTTTTTCTTAGGTCATTTTCTTTTTTTCCTAGGTTATTTTTTCCCTGCTTATGTTTCAAGTTTTTTTCCTAAGTTATAATTTAATTTTTTTATTCTTTTATTTTTTAATTCTTTTATTTTTTTATTCTTTTATTTTTTTATTCTTTTATTTTTTATTTTATTCTTTTTATTTTTTTCTCTGTTTTTTTTTTTTTCTTTTTTCTTTTTTTCCTATAGGCCCCTTTCAAGTAGGAGATCCCCCCGCTTTATCACTTCAGTTCAAAGAAAAAAGGGATTCAGTTTACATCAGTTTTTACATCCACTAGCTGCAGTCCTTAACCACTTGAGCCCCTGAGATATTTAAAAAAAATTTTTTTTTTTTTACACTTTTTGTTAACATGATTAAAAAATAATTTTAGGCCTGAAGGTTACCAAAACCCCCAAACATTATATATACTATATTGTGAAAAGTATTGGGACGCCTGCCTTTACACGCACATGAACTTTAATGGCATCCCAGTCTTAGTCCGTAGGGTTCAAGATTGAGTTGGCCCACCCTTTGCAGCTATAACAGCTTCAACTCTTCTGGGAAGGCTGTACACAAGGTTTAGGAGGGTGTCTATGGGAATGTTTGACCATTCTTCCAGAAGCGCATTTGTGAGGACAGGTGGTTGTTGGACGGCCTGGTTTGCAGTCTGTGTTCTATCGGATTGAGGTCAGGACTCTGGGAAGGCCAGTCAAGTTCCTCCACCCCAAACTTGCTCATCCATGTCTTTATGGACCTTGTTTGTGAACTGGTCCAAATCATTTAGTGGAAGGAGGATTATCGTGTGGGGTTGTTCTTCAGGGGTTGGGCTTAACCCTTAGTTCCAGTGAAGGGAACTCTTAAGGCGTGAGCATACCAAGGTGTTTTGGACAATTTCATGCTCCCAACTTTTTGGGAACAGGAAGGGGCCATCCCCAACATGACTGAGCACCAGTGCACAAAGCAAGGTCCATAAAGACATGGATGAGCGAGTTTGGGGTGGAGGAACTTGAATGACCTGCACAAAGTCCTGACCTCAACCTGATGGAACACCTTCGGGATGAAACCCTCCCGCTGAGCCATTGTCTTACCAGCCGATAGCGATAATCACGAGTAAAATCCCAGCAGGCTGGTTGTAGCTAAGTTCACTATCAGGGCAATATGAATGTGGAACTCTCTTCCACAATTGGTGGCCGCGGGGAATGTGGATATTTTTAAGAGACTCTTGGATTTGCATCTTAAAGAACACAACATGCAGGGATATGGGAAATAAGTATAGACACTGACATGCGTACACCTACACAGGTTGAACTAGATGGACTACTGTCTTCAACCATACCTACTATGAAACTATGATTGACTGAATAACTTGGTACATTCAGCCTGCCCATACATGGTTCGAATCTCGGCTGGTTCCTGCTGAACTGTCCGAGATTTGAACCATCTATAGCCGGCCTAAAGAAGGGCTCTCTCATGTAGAGAAGTCCTGACAGAGTAGACGCCAGCAAAATAAAGAACTGGAGAATCAGATTTATGTGATGGATAAATTCTAGTAATCGTAACTCATCCGGGTCTTTGCCTGTGCATATCCAGTCTTGCTCTTGTCTTCTCTTGTCTTCTCTTGGTCCATCTTTCTGTTGTGCATGTTGTCCTGTTCATTTCTGATCCTCTCCTATCTGTCTGTGAAGGATAAGCTTACCAAAGAAGAAGAAGTCCGAGCGGGACGAGGAGGAAAGGGACACCAGTATGAGGAACAGCAGCAGCTTCGAGCAGCTGGACGCAGATGGAGACAGTTCCAGCGAGGTGTCCAGCGAGGTCAACTTTAACTACGAGTATGCTCAGATGGAAGTCATGATGAAAGCGCTGGGAAATAATGGTAGGTCACACATTTTATTGGCTGTGGAGTTGGCTTTCGCAAACTATTATATCAAATTTCTTGGTACCTATAGCACAGACCTACACAGTAACACTTTCCACAATGCTTAGGACCACATCTGCTATTAAACCTATAGGAGCTTACACTCTAGCACCCCTATCACGGTCATACAGACACACTCTAAGGCGCTTTGTTGAAAGACATTTAATGTGTTGGTCAACCTGAAAGACATGCACTATATTGCCAAAAGTATTGGGACACCCCTCCAAATCATTGGATTCAGGTGTTCCGATTACCTCCTTGTCCGCAGGTGTAGAAAATCTAATGCCTACGCATGCAGACTGCTTCTACAAACATTTGTGAAAGAATGGGTCGCTCTCAGGAGCTCAGCGGATTCAAGCAAGGTACTGTGATAGGTTGCCACCTGTGCAATTTTCATGCTACCAAATAGTCCACGGTCAACTGTTAGTGGTATTATAACAAGGTGGAAGCAACTGGGAACAGCAACTCAGTCACGAAGAGGAAGGCCACGTAAAATGACAGAGCGGGGTCAGCGCATGCTGAAGCTCACAGTGCGCAAAAGTCCCCAACTGCCTGCATGGTCAATAGCTACAGACCTCCAAACTTTGTGTGGCCTTCAGATTAGCACAAAAATAGTGCCTAGAGAGCTTCATGGAATGGCCGAGCAGCTGCATCCAAGCCTTACTTCACCAAGTGCAATGCAAAGCGTCGGATGCAGTGGTGTAAAGCATTCCGCCACTGAAGTGACCGATCGGATGTCTGTCAATCTGATGGACGTGTCTGGGTTTGGCGGTTGCCAGGAGAAAGGTACTTAAAGTACCTGACTGCATTGTGCCAAGTGTAAAGTTTGGTGGAGGGGGGGAATATGGTGTGGGGTTGTTTTTCAGGGATTGGGCTTGGCACCCCAGGTTAAGTGAAGGGAGCTCTTAAGGCATCAGCATACCAAGACATTTTGGACAATTTCATTCTCCCAACTCTGTGGGAACAATTTGGGGATGGTCCCTTCCTGTTCCAACATAACTGCGCACCAGTGCACAAAGCAAGGTCCATGAAGACATAGATGAGCGAGTTTTGGCTGGAGGAACTTGACTGTCCTGCACAGAGTCCTGGCCTCAACCCAATAGAACACCTTTGGGATGAATTAGAGCGGAGACTGCGAGCCAGGCCTTCTTGTCCAACATCAGTGCCTGACCTCACAAATGCGCTTCTGGAAGAATGGTCAAACATTCCCATAGACACACTCCTAAACCTTGTGGACAGCCTTCCCAGAAGAGTTGAAGCTGTTATAGCTGCAAAGGGTGGGCCAACTCAATATTGAACCTTACGGACTAAGACTGGGATGCCATTAACCTTCATGTGCTTGTAAAGACAAGCGTCCCAATACTTTTGACAATATAGTGTAGATCAGGTGTAGGTAGAGACTGAAGTTACCTCCTTGTCTATATCTCTTGGTGACTCCATTGGTGAGATGGGCATGTTGTAGTTCCTGGCTCTGTCCTCTCTTACATAGTAGGTGAGGTTGAAAAAAGACACAAGTCCATCAAGTGTAACCCATGTGTGTGATTATGTGTCAGTATTACATTGTATATCCCTGTATGTTGTAGTCGTTCAGGTGCTTATCTAATAGTTTTTTTAAATTATCGATGCCCCCCGCTCTTCTTGGCGTTTTGAATACTGCTTGGGTTATTCCCATGTTTCACGCCACATTTTCCATTATCAAAACTTAAATTTAAATCTTAATGACTGCAGCAGTTTTGCAGAGCTGTTAAATCAAGTGGAGATGTAATCATGGGAGCTTCTGAGGGACATTTGCTTGCTTACCAGGCCAATATTGACACTTCTCTCATATATGTAAAAATCTGGGTTTTTTGCTAGAAAATTACTTAAAACCCCCAAACATTACCGTATACACTCAAGTATAAGTCGTTCCGAGTATAAGTCGAGGCCCTAATTTACAACAAAAAATGGGAAAAATGTATTGACCCGAGTATAAGACTAGGGTGAGAAATGCACAGTTACTGTAAGTGGACATTTGGTGTGCAAACCCAGTCGAACTGTTACCATAAAATATTCAAAGCTGAAGTTTCTAGCACCAAGTGGCCCCGAGATACAGGGCCCCAAAAATCGGTTCAGAAAATGTCAAGCACTTTTCTGCAACAGAGAATGACATTTTCCGAACCTACTTTGGGGCCCCGTATCTCGGGGCCACTTGAGGGCTAGGAACTCCAGCTTTGGATATGTTGTGGTAACAGTTCGACTGGGTTTGCACACCAAATGTGGGGTTCCTAGCACCAAGTGGCCCTGAGATACGGGGCCCCAAAGTCAGTTCAGAAAATGTCAAGCACTTTTCTGCAGCAGAGAATGACATTTTCCGAACTGACTTTGGGGCCCCGTATCTCGGGGCCATTTGGTGCTAGGAACTCCACCCAAATACGGTTCGGAAAATGAAATTTTTTGCTGCAGAAAAGTGCTTGACTCGAGTATAAGTCAAGGGGGACACTTTCAGCACAAAAAAATGTGCTGAAAAACTTGACTTATACTCGAGTATATACGGTATATATATTTTATTACACACATACATACAGTGCATCCGGAAAGTTTTCACATCACTTCACTTTTTCCACATTTTGTTATGTTACATCCTTATTCCAAAATAGATTCAATTCATTATTTTCCTCAAAATTCTACAAACAATACCCCATAATGACAACGTAAAAGAAGTTTGTTTTAAATCTTTGCAAATGTATTAAAAATAAAAAACGATAAAAATCCCATGTACATAAGTATTTTATAGCCTTTGTCATGACACTCAAAATTGAGCTCAGGTACATCCTGTTTCCACTGATCATCCTTGAGATGTTTCTACAACTTGATTGGAGTCCACCTGTGGTAAATTCTGTTGATTGGACATGATTTGGAAAGGCACACACCTGTCTATATAATGTCCCACAGTTAGGCCCCTTTCACACGGGACGGATCCGTGTTGATCCGCCCCGTGAACATCCGCTGCTCAGCAGGGATTGCTCCGTTTTCCCCAGCTGAGCCGGCGGATGACAGGGCGGGACCCGCACACTGTGCAGGGACCGCCCTGTCAGATCTCCGCTCTCCCCTATGGGGGATCGGAGGAACACGGACCGTCTGTCCGTGTTCCTCCGATCCGCTCTGCAGACGGATAGAAAAATAGGATTTTCTTCTGTCCGCAGAATCGGACGAGAGCGGAGCCGGATGACATCGGGTGTTTGCGGATGTACATCCGCTGACACCCGCTATCCCATAGGGATGCCTGTATGTCCGTATTTCATCCGAAAACGGATGGATGAAATACGGACATACGGTCCGCATGTGTGAAAGGGGCCTTAACAGTACACGTCAGAGCACAAACCAAGCAGTGAAGTACAAGGAATTGTCTGTAGACCTCCGAGACAGGATTGTATCAAAGCACAAATCTGGGGAAGGGTACAGAAACATTTCTGTAGCATTGAAGGGCCCAATGAGCTCAGTGGCCTCCATCATCTGTAAATGGCAGAAGTTTTGAACCACCAGGATTCTTCCTAGAGCAGGCCACCCGGCCAAACAGTGATCGGGGGAGAAGGGCCTTAGTCATGGAGGTGACCAAGAACCCGAAGGTCACTCTGACGTAGCTCCATCATTTCTCTGTGGAGAGAGGAGAACCTTCCAGAAGAACAATCATCTCTGCAGAAGTCTACCAATCAGGCATGTATGGTAGAGTGGCCCAGCCAGAGCCCAGACTTGAACCCAATAGAACATCTCTGGAGAGATCTGAAAATGGCTGTACACTGACGCTCCCCATCCAACCTGATGGAGCTTCAGAGGTCCTGCAAAGAAGAATGGGAGAAACTGCCCAAAAATAGGAGTGCCAGGCTTGTAGCATCATACTCAAAAAGACTTGTGGCTGTAATTGGTGCCAAAGGTGCTTCAACAAAGTATGGAGCAAAGGCTGTGAATATTTATGTACATGGGATTTATTTTGCTTTTTAATTTTTAATAAATTTGCAAAGATTTCAAACAAACTTCTTTCACATTGTCATTATGGGGTATTGCTTGTAGAATTTTAAAGAAAAGAATGAATTTAATCCGTTTTGGAATAAGACTTTAACATACTTTAAAATGTATAGAAAGTGAATACTTTCCGGATGCACTGTATATATGTATGTACGTGTATATATACAGTAGCTCACAAAAGTGAGTACACCCCTCACATTTTTGTAAATATTTTATTATATCTTTTCATGTGACAACACTGAAGAAATGACACTTTGCTACAATGTAAAGTAGTGAGTGTACAGCTTGTATAACAGTGTACATTTGCTGTCCCCTCAAAATAACTCAACACACAGCCTTAATGTCGTTGGCAACAAAAGTTAAAAAGAAAAAAAGTTAGTGTGTGCTGTGTATGTGTATATGTGTGTGTGTGTATGTGTATATATATATATATTTATTAGCAGAGGCTCTAGAGAATAAAATATTAGTCATCCCAATTATTTATGTCACACGGTATTTGTGCAGCGATTTTCAAACGCAATTTTTCTGGAAAAAATACACTTTAATGAATTAAAAAAACAAAAACACAATATATAACCCTTTTTTTGGTAAAATATAAAAGATGTTACGCCTGAGTAAATAGATGCCCAACATGTCATGCTTTAAAATTGTATGCTCTCGTGAAACGGTGACAAACTATGGTACTTAAAAATCTCCATAGGCGATGCTTTTAAAATTCTTACAGGTTTCCAGTTTAGTGTTGCAGAGGAGGTCTAGCGATGGCATTATTGCGCTCACTCAAACATTTGCGGCGATACCTCACATGTGGTGCGAACACCATTTTTACATATGTGTGCGTAACTTATTTATATATTTTTTTCACACTGTCACTTTTAAATTTTTTTTTTTTTTGACCACTTTTATTCCTACTACAAGGAATGTAAACATCCCTTGTAATAGAAATAAGGGATGACTGGTCCTCTTTATGGAGAGATCTGGGGTCTAAAAGACCCCGAAAATCTCTCATTTACCTTTTTGAAAGCAAAAGATTTAAAAAAAAAAAAAGTAATCTTTTGCTTAAAAGCTTAAAAAATAAAATTGTGTAAAGGGGTTGTAAACCCTCTAGGTTTTTCACCTTAATGCATTCTATGCATTAAGGTGAAAAACCTCCTGTGCTGTAGCATCCCCCCCCCCCCCCCCCCTTTTACTTACCTGAACCCGGTCTTTCCAGCAACGGGCACACCAGCTGCAGCCGGTGTCTCAGGTCATGATTGGATAAATTGATAACAGCGCAGCCATTGGCTCCTGGGAGCCGAGTCCTGCTGTCTTTGTCAATGGACGCAGCAGCAGGACACGGGAGCACGCCCGCACGATTGTCCTGATGGAGAGCGGATCTCCAGTGGGGCACTCGAGAAGAGGAGGAGCCAGGAGCGCCGCTGAGGGACCCCAGAAAAGGAGGATCGGGGACACTCTGTGCAAAACTAACTGCACAGAGGAGGCAAGTATGACATGGTTTTTTTTTTGTTTGTTTTTTAAAACCTGAAACTTTTACATATCCTTTCATTCCGCCCTGGACCGGAAGTGACATAATGAGGTTGCTCCGGTCCTCCTCGATCATAGAGGTGATCAGACACAATCTGGTCTCTCTTCAGCTCTATGGCCAGCTGCACGAACTATCAAATCATTTTCTGGGCTCGCCAGTAAGAACTGTAAGCCAGAGAAACTCTGGCAGGAGGGGAGGGACGACCCCTCCCACTGCTTTTAAAAGCACTCCATTAACCACTCGGAACACTTTTATGAGAGAGAGAGAGAATCACTGACTGAAAGAAAAAAAAATACCGGGGTTATGGCCGATAGCTTGAGCCATAACTCCGTTAAACCACCTCACAGCCGCAACGTGTATATACTTGAAGTGGATACAATGTATTCGCGTGGAATTGTTTTGCCCTGCGCTCAGGAATGAAAATAAATGGTAACATTTCACCAGAGGGAGATTGTTCTGTGAATGAAAGAATACAATGTTTTCATAGTAGTATTTGTGTGCATTTATTTCTTCCCCAGGTGCAGTGTTAACATGTAAAAAAAAAAAAAAAAAAGTGAAAAAAAAAAACAGTTAATGCAAAAAGTAATAAATACCGTATATATCACAAAACATAAATATGTAACACATTTGGCAAATATAGCATGTTTTTTTTTTAGCGAATTAACTGCTTTTGAGATAAATGCTACATGAATTTTGTAAACTCAAATATTCCTGCGATATTTATCTCTTAATGAATTGACCCTTTACTGATCACTAATCTGAGCTGTGATGTCATTCCTATAGACCCCATGCAGTCCATTCTGCAGAGCCTGGAGCAGCAGCACGAAGAAGAAAAGCGCACTGCACTGGAGCGCCAGAGGCTGATGTATGAACACGAGTTGGAGCAGCTCCGGAGGAGGCTGTCCCCAGAGAAGCAACATTATCGCAGCATGGACAGGTTCTCCTTTGGCTCCCCCAACGCCCAACAACGCATCAAACAATGGACAGAAGAGAGGTGAGACGCTAACATTACAAACAGGGAAGAAAGGTTTGCTGAAGTCATGGAAACTCTTGATTTTCAATATATGAATGTGTATTTGCATCATGATTTCCATGTATACATCTATCCGTGTAATATTTAAATTTTGCTTTTTATTACCCTTACACTTCCCTATAGAGTCATCATTCCCTTTTTTTTTTTTTTACTAAGCAGGATTCATTTACTAAATTGGCATATTGGCATAAAGCAGCAAGCCCCAACCTTTTTGGCACTGGAAACCAGCTGTGGGGGGGATGCGATGTTTCAAGGGCATTTTGTCAAGGCAATGGCTTGTGTTGGCGCTTCAATAATCACAACACCGTGGTTGATATGGTGTCAGGATGATTGAAACATATTATTTCTATTATTACATTGTAATATAAAATTAGTTCAACTCACCATAATGGAGAATTGGTGGGAGCCCTGAGTGTGTCACTTGTAACGTCATCTGCCACCAGATGCAGCTTGTCACTTGCCATGTCAACCACCACTGGATACAGCTTGTCATTTGCCACATCAACTGCCACCAGCTGCAGCTTGTCACTTGCCACGTCAACTGCCTCCAAATGCAGCTGGTCACTTGCCACGTCACCTGCCACCAGCTGCAGCTTGTCACTTGCCACGTCAACTGCCACCAGCTGCAGCTTGTCACTTGCCACGTCACCTGCCACCAGCTGCAGCTTGTCACTTGCCACGTCACCTGCCACCAGCTGCAGCTTGTCACTTGCCACGTCACCTGCCACCAGCTGCAGCTTGTCACTTGCCGCGTCACCTGCCTCCAAATGCAGCATGTCACTTGCCACGGCACCTGCCACCAGCTGCAGCTTGTCATGTCACCTGCCACCAGCTGCTACTTGTCACTTGCCACGTCACCTGCCACCAGCTGCGGATTGTCACTATCCTGTCACCAGCTGAAGCTTCCCACTGTTGCCCGCCATTAAAAAAATACCAGATGCAGCTTGTCACTTTTTAAATGTAAAGGCAATTTGGTGGCAGGCAACCGTGACCGCAAAGAAAGCGGCTTGTGGCAGTCTCTCCCCAGCTTTTGTGTCCAAGCAAGAAACTGGTGCATGCGCATTGGCTGGGTTCTAGAGTGAGGGTGGGCAGCGATAGATGATGTAATTTCCCCGCGGCTGCACATAACAAATCATCCTTTGGCTCTAAAGGGCGGAACTGCGGTGATGCGAGCGGTGAGAGATGATGTCGCCCGCTGCACGTGTGATAGAGCAGCCTTCGTGGCCCGGCTGCACAGAGGCTGATGGTTGGGGGACCCCCGGCATTAAGGGAAAATATAGAGAACAGTCATAATTCTTAATCACTCCAGGAGGAGGTGCTATACACGTATGTTCCACATATTAATATGTAGATGGTTCCTCTATATCTATACCAGGGGGTATGGACAGGATTTCTGATGAGATCAGATTAATGAAGCTCTATAAACATGGCTTAGTTTTCAGACAGCTTGAGCAAATGGATTGACATGCACTGACAGAGTGGAGCAATCCATGTACAATCATTATAAAGTGATCTCAAACCCCACAACAGAAATGTCATTTATTGCACCTCAAACACACTTTTTGTCCTAGATTGACTACACTCACCCTAGGGTGGCAGGACTACCGAAAATCTCCCCCCCCCCTTCATCTTCTCCATTACAGAAACGGGAGGGGTTCTGTAGTCTTCATAGATAGCCTAGAACAATGTAATTGATAACAGTGAAGGCAGATAGCACACAAAGTAATAGGCCACAGGATTTTTGGCAGGATCAACTGGTATTTTTTTGCACTTATTGAATGGATATAACAAAAAATTTTCAAGCATATATTTACCAGACCAAGAGGAAGAAAAGGAAAATCAGTTTACATGCACGTCAAGGAACCGTTCTGGGATACCAGAAATCCAGCGAGCTGCTAATACTTTCTGGAAGAAAATAATAGTCAAAAAGTCCCCTTGTTTACCAATGGAAATCAATGGGACGGTGCGGCTATACCGCCGGCAAAGCGCCTCTGCAGAGGCGCTTTGCGGTGGTATTTAACCCTTTCTTGGCCGCTAGCGGGGGTAAAACCGCCCTGCTAGTGGCCGAATACCGACGGTAAAACGCAGCTAATAATAGCGGCGTTTTACCGCCGACGCCGCCCCCGCCCCAGTGTGCAAGGGCTCTTAAGGAATGTTTTAATCGAACCTGGCTGGTGGTAGAAATGTGGTTTCAAAAGGTCATGGTAAGATCGGAAGAAGCGATTTGCAATAAAAATTACATATGTGGATGATTAAAGAATTCCAGGTATGAATATTTTATACATAGTTACATTGGACTAATAAATATAAATATATATATATATATATATATATATATATACACACACACACACACACACACACACACACACACTCACATTATCTCACAAAAGTGAGTACACCTCTCACATTTTTGTAAATATTTTATTCTATCTTTTCATGTGACAACACTGAAGAAATGACACTGCTACAATGTAAAGTAGTGAGTGTACAGCTTGTATAACAGTGTAAATTTGCTGCCCCCTCAAAATAACTCAACACACAGCCATTAATGTCTAAACCGCTGGCAACAAAAGTGAGTACACCCCTAAGTGAAAATGTCCAAATTGGGCCCAAAGTGTCAATATTTTGTGTGGCCACCATTATTTTCCAGCACTGCCTTAACCCTCTTGGGCATGGAGTTCACCAGAGCTTCACAGGTTGCCACTGGAGTCCTCTTCCCCTCCTCCATGATGACATCACAGAGCTGGTGGATGTTGGAGACCTTGCACTCCTCCACCTTCCGTTTGAGGATGTCCCACAGATGATCAATAGGGTTTAGGTCTGGAGACATACTTGGCCAGTCCATCACCTTTACCCTCAGCCTCTTTAGCAAGGCAGTGGTCATCTTGGAGGTGTGTTTGGGGTCATTATCATGTTGGAATACTGCCCTGCGGCCCAGTCTTCGAAGGGAGGGGATCATGCTCTGCTACAGTATGTCACAGTACATGTTGGCATTCATGGTTCCCTCAATGAACTGTAGCTCCCCAGTGCCGGCAGCACTCATGCAGCCCCAGACCATGACACTCCCACCACCATGCTTGACTGTAGGCAAAAAACACTTGTCTTTGTACTTCTCACCTGGTTGCCGCCACACACACTTGACACCATCTGAACCAAATAAGTTTATCTTGGTCTCATCAGACCACAGGACATGGTTCCAGTAATCCATGTCCTTAGTCTGCTTGTCTTCAGCAAACTGTTTGCGAGCTTTCTTGTGTATCATCTTTAGAAGAGGCTTCCTTTTGGGACAACAGCCATGCAGACCAATTTAATGCAGTGTGCGGCGTATGGTCTGAGCACTGACAGGCTGACCCCCCACCCCTTCAACCTCTGCAGTAATGCTGGCAGCACTCATACGTCTATTTCCCAAAGACAACCTCTGGATATGATGCTGAGCACGTGCACTCAACTTCTTTGATCTACCATGGCGAGGCCTGTTCTGAGTGGAACCTGTCCTGTTAAACCGCTGTATGCTCTTGGTCATCGTGCTGCAGCTCAGTTTCAGGGTCTTGACAATCTTCTTGTAGCCTAGGCCATCTATAGAGGAACGATTCTTTTTTTTCAGATCAGAGAGTTCTTTGCCATGAGGTGGCATGTTGAACTTCCAGTGACCAGTATGAGAGAGTGAGAGTGATAGCACCAAATTTAACACACCTGCTTCCAATTCACACCTGAGACCTTGTAACACTAACAATTCACATGACACCGGGGAGGGAAAATGGCTAATTGGGCCCAATTTAGACATTTCAATTATGGGGTGTACTCACTTTTGTTGCCAGCGGTTTAGACATTAATGGCTGTGTGTTGAGTTATTTTGAGGGGACAGCAAATTTACACTGTTATACAAGCTGTACACTCACTACTTTACATTGTAGCAAAGTGTCATTTCTTCAGTGTTGTCACATGAAAAGATAGAAGAAAATATTTACAGAAATGGGAGGGGTGTACTCACTTTTGTGAGATACTGTATATATACCATACCTGGCCAATGCCTCTGGAAGCTGGAAATGACTGAAGTAGGCAATGCTACTCCAGTGGTGTCCACTTGTTTCCAGGATCTGTGCTGAGCGCCTGCATCCTAAGCAAAGGAGGTTGGCCTTGCAGCACTGGTGCCATTCAGGGAATACTTAGAATTTTCTGAATGGATGAGGTGGAGAGTGTGCCATCATCACTCCGTCTTTCCACCTTGTCCAATCAGAGAGCGTTTTGCATTCATTCAGAAAACGCATCGTATTCTCTACATGGTGCCGGTGCTGAGCGGCCGATCTCTTGTGTTCACAATGCAGCATGGTTGTTTCTTAGCACAGGACCCAGAAGCTAGTGGAGATCTCTGGGGTAGTGGTGTAAGTAATTTCCAGCTTCCTTGGGGATTGGCCAGGTATGGTGTATATGTATATGGAGAGATAGATAGGTACATGGGTCCAGTTTGGACAAATTATATCTATTTAAAAATATCTATACCCAGAATTCTTCAAAGCAGCCATTCCCGTTTTTTTTCACTCTTGAAATAACTTTCAGATCCCAGGGAACCCCTGCCAATAAGTACTCTACAGCTCTTGGTGTACATTAATATGATGGTCAGTGGGAAAAATACTTCTTATGGTGGCCATATAAACTTTGATAAATGATCAATTTTTTTTCTGATTGATTGATTTTTTCCAGTGGAAATAATTGATCTGTAGACGACAACCCATTCCATTGGTTTGCCACACAGGGAGAATTCGGATTTGATTGATAGTCAAAATACTTATGATCATAAGTAATTGATCACATTTGTGTTGATACCATACAATCTCATAATCTGATCATTCCAAATACTGTACGATCGTATTCATGAACAAAGTCTGTTAGTGCTGCCGATCGATGCACAATGATTGATTGGTTTTATGCCATGGCTGATCAGTTTCAGATTTTGAATACTATCAAAAATGAGTCTCAGTGGATCGGAAAGGGGAGTTATGTCTGTTTGCAGATTTGATCGTTTTTATCGAATCATACATTAAAAAAAAAAAAAAAAATCAAAGCATGTGTGGCCGCCATTAAATTTAGGCTCCATTCACATTTGTACCATTCCAATATGGCGCAGACTTTGGAGTGCAACTTAGACGCAACTGTGGATGGGTGCAACTTGGATGCGACTTTGGGTTTGACCAGGTTGATATTTTACCACTGTTGCATTGTATAACATTCAGGTACGACTTTCATGCAACTTTTGAAGGTTAGCATTGAAGTCTATGGCAGTCTAAGTTGCATGAAAGTCAGTCCAAAGTCATACATGAACTACTTTGAAGCTGCTGCAACTTTAAGTCGCACATATGTGATTGGTTATGATTGGAAAACATGGGGAATGACTTGTCATGCGACTTTGATGTCCAAAGTTGCATGACAAGACGCACAAGTGTGAATGCAGCCTCATGGTCAGTAGAAAGAACCCCCCTTACAGATAGCTAAACAGGTCATTGTTATCAGTGGGAACTTATCTGAGATGCAGGAATTGCTCATTGCTCAAGGAACCCCCAGCAACCTCTAGAGGAACCCTAGTTGAGAAATGCTGACTTAAGGTGATCTTCATGTCTGGCCTTTCATTATTTGTTGTGTTTTATATGTTTTATTACAGGGAAGTGATGCTGCATCATAGTTTCATGAAGCTCAGGGAACAAATCGCCAAGGCCAATCTTTACGTCCAGGAGGCCAATTATATTGCCGATGAGATGGACAAGAGGACGGAGTACAAAGTCACTCTGCAGATCCCAGCCTCCAGCCTCAACGCCAACAGGAAGGTGAGCCTCCCCCGGTGTGAACCCCGCTATGGCCTACAGGAGCTGCATTACACCACACACTTGTTGGGGGTTGAATTACAGCAATTGGAGCAAAAGTTGAGCAGTCACCTAGAGCAGCCAATCAACACTCTTTTGTTTCAGTGTTTGCAGAATACAAAATAAAGCCTGATTGTAGGCGGCTTCTTTTTTTAAATGTATTATTAACATGGCTACCACTGATGGCATCTGCAAGGTCTATAAGGTATGGATTTATACTTGTCCCTGCATCCTTCAGAAAATGCCATTATGATAGATCATCATTACTGAAGAGAAGTCCTGTTTCAGCAATATTGCCTGCATCCACCTGACTAGTTGGTTGTAAATGACAGGTTGCCCATTCAGCACCCTGGAGAGCAGTTCTCTTATCTCCATCTCTGAGATGGATGGCTGCCCAAAGGAATGTATGTCTTGTTCCACTTTCCTGTCAGAGAAACCTTGTGTGGCGAGCTTAAATCTGACCTCCAGCCATATCAACTGAGGGGAAGACAGTCCAGGCGATTAGAGGAGCATTCATCAGGATGTTCTGGGATGACCCAGGATGCTCTGGGGTGACACGTGGGTGCTCTAAAGTGCACTTTGGGTGACACAAGGTGCTCTGGGGTAACACAAGGTGCTCTGGGGTGACATGGGATCCTCTGGGGTGACACGTGATGCTCTGGGGTGACATAGGATGCTCTGAAGTGCACTTGGGGTGACACGGGATGTTCTGGGTTGACACGGGATGTTCTGGGTTGACACGGGATGTTCTGGGGTGACACGGGATGTTCTGGGGTGACACGGGATGTTCTGGGGTGCACTGGGGTGACACGGGATGTTCTGGGTTGACACGGGATGTTCTGGGTTGACACGGGATGTTCTGGGTTGACACGGGATGTTCTGGGTTGACACGGGATGTTCTGGGGTGCACTGGGGTGACACAGGATGTTCTAAAGTGCTCTGGGGTGACAAGGGGTGCTCTGGGGTGACATGGGATGCTCTTAAGTGCACTTGGGGTGACACAAGGTGCTCTGAGGTGACACTGGATGTTCTGGGGTGACACTGGATGTTCTGGGGTGACACTGGATGTTCTGGGGTGACACTGGGTGCTCTGGGGTGACACTGGGTGCTCTGGGGTGACACTGGGTGCTCTGGGGTGACACGGGATGCTCTGGGGTGACACGGGATGCTCTGGGGTGACACGGGATGCTCTGGGGTGACACGGGATGCTCTGGGTTAACACAGGATGTGCAGAGGTGCACTTGGGGTGACACGAGGTGCTCTGGGGTGACACGAGGTGCTCTGGGGTGACACGAGGTGCTCTGGGGTGACACAGGGTACTCTGAGGTGACACGGGATGCTCTGGGGTGCACTGGGATGACAGGGGATTCTCTAGGGTGACACGGGATGCTCTGGGGTGACACGGGATGCTCTGGGGTGACACGGGATGCTCTGGGGTGACACGGGATGCTTTGGGGTGCTCTGGGGTGGCACGGGATGCTCTGGGGTGACATGGGATGCTCTGAAGTGTACTTAGGGTGACACGAGGTGCTCTGGGGTGACACTGGATATTCTGGGGTGACACAGTGATGCTCTGGGGTGACACTGGATGTTCTAAAGTGCACTTGGGGTGACACAAGATGCTCTGGGGTGACACGTGCAGCTCTAAGGTGCACTGGGGTGACACGTGCAGCTCTGGGGTGCACTGGGGTGACACGTGCAGCTCTGGGGTGACACGGGATGCTCTGGGGTGACACGGGATGCTCTGGGGTGACACTGGGTTGACACGGGGTGCTCTGGGTTGACACGGGGTGCTCTGGGTTGACACGGGGTGCTCTGGGGTGACACGGGGTGCTCTGGGGTGACACGGGATGCTCTGGGGTGACACGGGATGCTCTGGGGTGACACGGGATGCGCTGAGGTGCACTTGGGGTGACACGCATTCACCGGTGACACGAGGTGCTCTGGGGTGACACGGATGCTCTGCGGTGACACGGATGCTCTGGGATGCATTGGGGTGACACGGGATGCTCTGGGTGACAGGGGATGCTCTGGGGTGCATTGGGGTGACACGGGATGCTCTGGGGTGCACTGGGTGAGATCAGATTCCCTGGGTGACCATGAATGCTCTGGGTTACATAGGTCAGATAGAGCCAACAGTCAGATACACAAGTCTGAGAGTCAACAGAGAGATGCCACTAAAATTCTTATTCAAAGCCTTATCCTAGTATGTTGGGTCCAGCAATCCACCAACACATCTTTCGTTCAAGGACAACTTGGTCCTAAGGTTTTAGCTCAACGGTTAACTTCCCAAACTTTTGAATTGTTTGGTTTATCATTATATCTGAATGGAAATTCTGCACTACCAGAGTTCACCTGCAGGTGTCACTGAAAGTGAATGGTAAAATGTTAGTTCTGTGTTTCAGTTAAACATGAGTGATACATATGTTGGTCAGAGATGGTTAATGTTAAAAGTGGAGAAGTTGATGTCAGGTTTGTACCATTTCTTATGTTCTGCAGCGGGGCGAGGTACTCAGTGAACCGGCCATCCAGGTGAGGCGGAAAGGAAAAGGCAAACAGATCTGGTCCCTGGAGAAGCTGGAGAACCGTCTGGTGGATATCAGAGACCTGTATCAGGAATGGAAGGCTTGTGATGAGGACAATCCTGTAAGTGGCATTACTCTTCCTTATCTTTGTTTTTCATGGTCTGAAGATCACACACTAGATCCCAACCCCCTCAGTTGTGACGGCTTATTTTGGGAAACTAAAACTGCCCATTCTTTTTATAGGTTCTGTAGTTCAGAAATATCTGGGAACAATGTAACTGATAACCGTGCAGCATAAGCATAGATCACAGGAAGTTGTCAGCTCCCAAGATTTCTGACTGTCAGGGACCAGTGTCTGAGGGATATACAGTCCAGGTGATTAGAGGAGCATTCACCGGGGTGCAATGGGTGACACAGGATGCTCATGGGTGCACTGGCTGACACAGAATACTTCTGAGGTCAATAATTGATACAGTATGCTCTGGGGTGCACTGGGTGACCTGGGGAGTACTGGGGGACCTGGGATGCTGTGGGGGTGCAGGGGGGACCTGGAATGCTGTAGGGGTGCAGGGGGGACCTGGAATGCTGTGGGGGTGCAGGGGGGACCCAGGATGCTTTGGGGTGCAGGGGGGACCTGCAATGCTGTGGGGTGCAGGGGGGACCTGGGATGCTGTGGGGTGCAGGGGGGACCTGGGATGCTGTGGGGGTGCAGGGGGGACCTGGAATGCTGTGGGGGTGCAGGGGGGACCCAGGATGCTGTGGGGTGCAGGGGGGACCTGCAATGCTGTGGGGTGCAGGGGGGACCTGGGATGCTGTGGGGTGCAGGGGGGACCTGGGATGCTGTGGGGGTGCAGGGGGGACCCAGGATACTTTGGGGTGCAGGGGGGACCCGGGATGCTGTGGGGCGCAGGGGGGGCCTGCAATGCTGTGGGGCGCAGGGGGGGCCTGCAATGCTGTGGGGCGCAGGGGGGGCCTGCGATGCTGTGGGATGCAGGGGGGACCTGGGATGCTGTGGGGTGCAGGGGGGACCTGGGATGCTGTGGGGTGCAGAGGGGACCCGGGATGCTGTGGGGGTGCACTGGGCCACCTGCGGTGCACTGGGGCACTCTGGATGCTCTGGGCTGCACTGGGGCACTCTGGATGCTCTGGGCTGCACTGGGATGCTGTGGGGTGCAGAGGGGACCCGGGATGCTGTGGGGTGCAGAGGGGACCCGGGATGCTGTGGGGGTGCACTGGGCCACCTGCGGTGCACTGGGGCACTCTGGATGCTCTGGGCTGCACTGGGGCACTCTGGATGCTCTGGGCTGCACTGGGATGCTGTGGGGTGCAGAGGGGACCCGGGATGCTGTGGGGTGCAGAGGGGACCCGGGATGCTGTGGGGGTGCACTGGGCCACCTGCGGTGCACTGGGGCACTCTGCATGCTCTGGGGCACTCTGGATGCTCTGGGCTGCACTGGGGCACTCTGGATGCTGTGAGGTGCAGAGGGGACCCAGGATGCTGTGGGGTGCAGAGGGGACCCGGGATGCTGTGGGGATGCACTGGGCCACCTGCGGTGCACTAGGGCACTCTGGATGCTCTGGGCTGCACTGGGGCACTCTGGATGCTCTGGGGTGCAGAGGGGACCCGGGATGCTGTGGGGTGCAGAGGGGACCCGGGATGCTGTGGGGGTGCACTGGGCCACCTGCGGTGCACTGGGGCACTCTGGATGCTCTGGGCTGCACTGGGGCACTCTGGATGCTCTGGGGTGCACTGGGGTGCAGAGGGGACCCGGGATGCTGTGGGGTGCAGAGGGGACCCGGGATGCTGTGGGGGTGCACTGGGCCACCTGCGGTGCACTGGGGCACTCTGGATGCTCTGGGCTGCACTGGGGCACTCTGGATGCTCTGGGGTGCACTGGGGTGCAGAGGGGACCCGGGATGCTGTGGGGTGCAGAGGGGACCCGGGATGCTGTGGGGGTGCACTGGGCCACCTGCGGTGCACTGGGGCACTCTGGATGCTCTGGGCTGCACTGGGGCACTCTGGATGCTCTGGGGTGCACTGGGGTGCAGAGGGGACCCGGGATGCTGTGGGGTGCAGAGGGGACCCGGGATGCTGTGGGGGTGCACTGGGCCACCTGCGGTGCACTGGGGCACTCTGGATGCTCTGGGCTGCTCTGGGGCACTCTGGATGCTCTGGGGTGCACTGGGATGCTGTGGGGTGCAGAGGGGACCCGGGATGCTGTGGGGTGCAGGGGTGACCTGGGATGCTGTGGGGGTGCACTGGGGGACTCGGGATGCTGTGGGGTGCAGGGGAGAGGGGGAGCACAGGATGCTCTGGGGTGCACTAGGGAAAGGGCACAAATGCTGTGGGGTGCACTGGGGGAACTGGAAGCATGGACTGCTCTGGGGGGCCACTGGTCATCGTAGGCTGACTCCTCTCATGGAGGGCACAAGAAGACGGGTAAGGTATAGCAATGGTAGGTGACTCGACTTTAGCATAGTGACAAGCTGCTCAAATACCGAGCCGCTCGTCGTCTAGCAGTTTGAAGCTGCACCGATCAGGAGAGCTGTCCCCTGATTAGATATGGAGTCTCAGCACTGCATCAGGGGACTAGGTGAGAGGGAGATTGGCAGGATCAACAGATGTTTTTTCTGCACCTATTAAACTGATCTAGCAAAACAAATTATAGCTGTATGGTTCTAATCTCTCATTGGGTCCCACACCCTACCTATTAGTAGCCATTGTTTCCATACACTGCACTGACGACTGCCTGAAAGCATGAAATAGCTGTATGTAGTTTGGGATAAATGTCTCTAATGGGATATATTTGCATTATACACAAGCAATTCTGGATGTGCATCTAGCTGATGGAGAAAGATTTGCATGGCCCCGCCCACTCTTATTTTTGGGGTGTATGATGGAGTGGGACATGTGATTATCTTCTATCCCAGGAAACCTTTCCTGAGCTATGCACTGATTGGGTTGGAGGGTTGTGACTTCCTTTAGGTCCTTCTCACCATAACTGGTCTAGTTGAAAGATAACCCGGCACCTTTCCTTCTCTGTAGGTAAGTCGGGGGTATTTCCGGCGTGCAGATCCTTTCTATGATGAGCAGGAGAACCACAGCCTCATCGGAGTGGCCAACGTATTCCTGGAGTCCTTGTTCCATGACGTGAAGCTGCAATACGCCGTCCCCATCATCAATCAGAAGGGAGAGGTTTGTGTTCTCGCTTTTTGGCCTTGCGGGGAGTTTGCCCCCCTCCTCTGCATTGCGGACCCCAATGTCTGCCTCAGCCGTGGCTCTATTTGCTTTCTTTCATTGAAGAACTTGCTATAGGCACCATTTAGCTGATATTTTAAATGGCAATGAATTTCTATACATCCTTACCTGGATCTGGTGAACCTTTATGTTCAGGTCCTTTAAGGGGTAGATATTTAGGGGTGTATATATATATATACATAACCTGTGTGAAAAATTCTCACTTCTTACTCACATTACAAAAGAAAGTTGCTGCTCAATTTATTAAATTAAGGGGAAACGTGTCCGTACCATACACTGAGCGTATTTCGGTTGGTTCCTGATGCGTGGGTGGCCCTGTCTACATACTTTCACCTGACAGACTTTCATCCAATAATCAAGGAGCCAGATGGAAAATTGTCAGCAGAACGGCGGCAGCATCCAATCAGAAGCGGCCACGGTCTAAGATTGTATGGCCAGCTTGAGGCTTGGTCTGGGCAGACTTTTGTGTTCTTGTCCTGGAACAATAAAATTTTGTGAAGAAGACTGATGTAATTGGAGTGAGGCCCACTTATTTGGGAAGGGGGCTAAAAGCGAGTGGTTAACAGTTTTACTGCCCCCCGACTGCCCACCTAAACTAAAACATGCAGCCGCTCGGGCTGTACCGCATAGTGCCCCTCATTTATCTCAGTAGAAGGAATAGTGCCCCATTATTGGTGCCAATGTGAGGAATAGTGCCCCATTATTTATATCAATGGGAGGAATAGTGCCCCATTATTTATATCAATGGGAGGAATAGTGCCCCATTATTTATATCAATGGGAGGAATAGTGCCCCATCCTTTATATCAGGGGGAGGTATAGTGCCCCATCATTGGTGTCGGGGGGAGGAATAGTGCTCCATCATTGGTGTCAGGGGGAGGAATAGTGCCCCATCATTGGTGTTGGGGGGAGGAATAGTGCTCCATCATTGGTGTCAGGGGGAGGAATAGTGCCCCATCATTGGTGTCATGAGGAGGAATAGTGCCCCATCATTGGTATCAGTGGGAAGAATAGTGTCCCATCATTGGTGCCAATAAGAGGAATAATGCGTCGTCATTTATATCAATGGAAGGAATAGTGTCCCATCATTGCTATCAGTGAGGGAGGAATAGTGCCCCATCATTGGTATCAGTGGGAGGAATAGTGCCCCATCATTGGTATCAGTGGGGGAAGAATAGTGCCTCATCATTGGTATCAGTAGGAGAAATAGTGCCTCATCATTGGTATCAGTGGGAGAGGAATAGTACCCCATCATTGGTATCAGTGGGAAGAATAGTGCCCCATCATTTATATCAGTGGGAGGAATAGTGCCCCATCATTAGTGCCAATGGGAGGAATAGTGCCCCATCACTTATATCAGTGGAAGGAATGGTGCCCCATCATTGGTATCAGTGGGAGGAATAGTGCCCCATCATTAGTATCAGTGGGAGGAATAGTGATCCATCATTGGTATCAGTGGGAGAGGAATAAGGCCCCATCATTAGTGCCAATGGGAGGAATAGTGCCCCATCATTTATATCAGTGGGAGGAATAGTGCCCCATCATTTATATCAGTGGAAGGAATAGTGCCCCATCATTTATATCAGTGGAAGGAATAGTGCCTCATTTATATCAGTGGGAGGAATAGCGCCCCATCATTTATATCAGTGGGAGGAATAGTGCCTTATCATTTATATCAGTGGAAGGAATAGTGCCTTATCATTTATATCAGTGGAAGGAATAGTGCCCCATCATTTATATCAGTGGAAGGAATGGTGCCCCATCATTTATATCAGTGGGAGGAATGGTGCCCCATCATTTATATCAGTGGGAGGAATGGTGCCCCATCATTTATATCAGTGGGAGGAATAGTGCCCCATCATTTATATCAGTGGAAGGAATAGCGCCCCATCATTTATATCAGTGGAAGGAATGGTGCCCCATCATTTATATCAGTGGAAGGAATGGTGCCCCATCATTTATATCAGTGGAAGGAATAGTGCCCCATCATTTATATCAGTGGAAGGAATGGTGCCCCATCATTTATATCAGTGGAAGGAATAGTGCCTCATCATTTATATCAGTGGGAGGAATAGTGCCCCATCATTTATATCAGTGGAAGGAATAGTGCCCCATCATTTATATCAGTGGGAGGAATGGTGCCCCATCATTTATATCAGTGGGAGGAATGGTGCCTCATCATTTATATCAGTGGGAGGAATGGTGCCCCATCATTTATATCAGTGGGAGGAATGGTGCCTCATCATTTATATCAGTGGGAGGAATGGTGCCCCATCATTTATATCAGTGGGAGGAATGGTGCCTCATCATTTATATCAGTGGGAGGAATGGTGCCCCATCATTTATATCAGTGGGAGGAATGGTGCCCCATCATTTATATCAGTGGGAGGAATGGTGCCCCATCATTTATATCAGTGGGAGGAATGGTGCCCCATCATTTATATCAGTGGGAGGAATGGTGCCCCATCATTTATATCAGTGGAAGGAATGGTGCCCCAGGGGCTAGATAAAGGAAAGCAAAGGGCTGCATGAAGCCCTTAAAGACCTCTGGTCTACAGGAACGTAAGTGAAATCTCCCTGAGACAGAGGGCAAAAAAAGACGGCAGATTTAACCCGCCCCTCTCTACATCCCTATCCAAATTCTTTTTTAGATTTGTGCTTTAAAAATTAACCCCCTGGTGCCCAACCTGCTGCCCAGTGCATGTTCAGCTTTGTAGAGAAGGTGTTGTCGCTCACCCGGCTTTCTATCCTTTTCATTATGACCCTTTTCTGATGTCAGATTATCAGTCGAGTAGTTGCATTTTTTGTTTGTTTTTGTTTCCAGATTGCAGGACGTCTGCATGTGGAGGTTGTCAGAGTCAGCGGAGACATCGATGACAGGATTGGTGGTGGTGAGGATGGATTGGACGCCTCCACTGACAGTAAACCTCAGGAGCACAAACTGGTCTGTATGGTAAGTACCTGTGTATAATGGAGTGTACAATCTCATGTAATAGTAAACTCCTGTGTATAGTGCAATGTATTATTATTATTACAGGTACCTATATAGCGCTTTACACATATATTGTACATTCACATCAGTACCTGCCCTCGTGGAGCTTGCAATCTAAGATCCCTAACCCACATACATACACATAACAGAGCCAATTAACCTACCAGCATGTCTTTAGAGTATGGGAGGAAGCTGGAGTAAACCCGCACAGGGAGAACATGCAAACTCCATGCAGGTAGTGCTGTGGTTGGGATTCAAACCGATGACCCTAGTGCTGCTAGGCAGAAGCACTAACCACTTAGCCACCATGCTGCCCAGTGTACAGGCTCATGTAATTGTAGTACCTGTGTACAGACTTGTGTAGTAGTAAGTACCTGTGTGTAGTACCTGTGTACAGGCTTGTGTAGTAGTACAGGCTTGTGTAGTAGTAAGTACCTGTGTACAGGCTTGTGTAGTAGTATGTACCTGTGTACAGGCTTGTGTAGTAGTACAGGCTTGTGTAGTGTACAGGCTTGTGTAGTAGTATGTACCTGTGTACAGGCTTGTGTAGTAGTATGTACCTGTGTACAGGCTTGTGTAGTAATAAGTACCTGTGTACAGGCTTGTGTAGTGTACAGGCTTGTGTAGTGTACAGGCTTGTGTAGTAGTAAGTACCTGTGTACAGGCTTGTGTAGTGTACAGGCTTGTGTAGTAGTAAGTACCTGTGTACAGGCTTGTGTAGTAGTAAGTACCAGTGTACAGGCTTGTGTAGTATACAGGCTTGTGTAGTGTACAGGCTTGTGTAGTAGTAAGTACCTGTGTACAGGCTTGTGTAGTACTAAGTACTTGTGTACAGGCTTGTGTAGTAGTAAGTACTTGTGTACAGGCTTGTGTAGTAGTGTGTACAGGCTTGTGTAGTAGTAAGTACCTGTGTGTAGAACCTGTGTACAGGCTTGTGTAGTAGTACAGGCTTGTGTAGTAGTAAGTACCTGTGTACAGACTTGTGTAGTAGTATGTACCTGTGTACAGACTTGTGTAGTAGTAAGTACCTGTGTGTAGAACCTGTGTACAGGCTTGTGTAGTAGTACAGGCTTGTGTAGTAGTAAGTACCTGTGTACAGACTTGTGTAGTAGTATGTACCTGTGTACAGACTTGTGTAGTAGTATGTACCTATGTACAGGCTTGTGTAGTGTACAGGCTTGTGTAGTAGTAAGTACCTGTGTACAGACTTGTGTAGTAGTATGTACCTGTGTACAGACTTGTGTAGTAGTATGTACCTGTGTACAGGCTTGTGTAGTAGTATGTACCTGTGTACAGGCTTGTGTAGTAGTAAGTACCTGTGTGTAGAACCTGTGTACAGGCTTGTGTAGTAGTACAGGCTTGTGTAGTGTACAGGCTTGTGTAGTAGTATGTACCTGTATACAGGCTTGTGTAGTAGTATGTACCTGTGTACAGGCTTGTGTAGTAGTAAGTACCTGTGTACAGACTTGTTTAGTAGTATGTACCTGTGTACAGGCTTGTGTAGTAGTAAGTACCTGTGTGTAGAACCTGTGTACAGGCTTGTGTAGTAGTACAGGCTTGTGTAGTGTACAGGCTTGTGTAGTAGTAAGTACCTGTGTACAGGCTTGTGTAGAACCTGTGTACAGGCTTGTGTAGTAGTACAGGCTTGTGTAGTAGTAAGTACCTGTGTACAGGCTTGTGTAGTAGTAAGTACCTGTGTACAGGCTTGTGTAGTAGTACAGGCTTGTGTAGTGTACAGGCTTGTGTAGTAGTAAGTACCTGTGTACAGGCTTGTGTAGTAGTACAGGCTTGTGTAGTAGTAAGTACCTGTGTACAGACTTGTGTAGTAGTATGTACCTGTGTACAGACTTGTGTAGTAGTATGTACCTATGTACAGGCTTGTGTAGTGTACAGGCTTGTGTAGTAGTAAGTACCTGTGTACAGACTTGTGTAGTAGTATGTACCTGTGTACAGACTTGTGTAGTAGTATGTACCTGTGTACAGGCTTGTGTAGTAGTAAGTACCTGTGTACAGGCTTGTGTAGTAGTAAGTACCTGTGTACAGGCTTGTGTAGTAGTATGTGCCTGTGTACAGGCTTGTGTAGTAATAAGTACCTGTGTACAGACTTGTGTAGTAGTAAGTACCTGTGTGTAGAACCTGTGTACAGGCTTGTGTAGTAGTACAGGCTTGTGTAGTAGTAAGTACCTGTGTACAGACTTGTGTAGTAGTATGTACCTGTGTACAGACTTGTGTAGTAGTATGTACCTATGTACAGGCTTGTGTAGTGTACAGGCTTGTGTAGTAGTAAGTACCTGTGTACAGACTTGTGTAGTAGTATGTACCTGTGTACAGACTTGTGTAGTAGTATGTACCTGTGTACAGGCTTGTGTAGTAGTATGTACCTGTGTACAGGCTTGTGTAGTAGTAAGTACCTGTGTGTAGAACCTGTGTACAGGCTTGTGTAGTAGTACAGGCTTGTGTAGTGTACAGGCTTGTGTAGTAGTATGTACCTGTATACAGGCTTGTGTAGTAGTATGTACCTGTGTACAGGCTTGTGTAGTAGTAAGTACCTGTGTACAGACTTGTTTAGTAGTATGTACCTGTGTACAGGCTTGTGTAGTAGTAAGTACCTGTGTGTAGAACCTGTGTACAGGCTTGTGTAGTAGTACAGGCTTGTGTAGTGTACAGGCTTGTGTAGTAGTAAGTACCTGTGTACAGGCTTGTGTAGAACCTGTGTACAGGCTTGTGTAGTAGTACAGGCTTGTGTAGTAGTAAGTACCTGTGTACAGGCTTGTGTAGTAGTAAGTACCTGTGTACAGGCTTGTGTAGTAGTACAGGCTTGTGTAGTGTACAGGCTTGTGTAGTAGTAAGTACCTGTGTACAGGCTTGTGTAGTAGTACAGGCTTGTGTAGTAGTAAGTACCTGTGTACAGACTTGTGTAGTAGTATGTACCTGTGTACAGACTTGTGTAGTAGTATGTACCTATGTACAGGCTTGTGTAGTGTACAGGCTTGTGTAGTAGTAAGTACCTGTGTACAGACTTGTGTAGTAGTATGTACCTGTGTACAGACTTGTGTAGTAGTATGTACCTGTGTACAGGCTTGTGTAGTAGTAAGTACCTGTGTACAGGCTTGTGTAGTAGTAAGTACCTGTGTACAGGCTTGTGTAGTAGTATGTGCCTGTGTACAGGCTTGTGTAGTAATAAGTACCTGTGTACAGACTTGTGTAGTAGTAAGTACCTGTGTGTAGAACCTGTGTACAGGCTTGTGTAGTAGTACAGGCTTGTGTAGTAGTAAGTACCTGTGTACAGACTTGTGTAGTAGTATGTACCTGTGTACAGACTTGTGTAGTAGTATGTACCTATGTACAGGCTTGTGTAGTGTACAGGCTTGTGTAGTAGTAAGTACCTGTGTACAGACTTGTGTAGTAGTATGTACCTGTGTACAGACTTGTGTAGTAGTATGTACCTGTGTACAGGCTTGTGTAGTAGTATGTACCTGTGTACAGGCTTGTGTAGTAGTAAGTACCTGTGTGTAGAACCTGTGTACAGGCTTGTGTAGTAGTACAGGCTTGTGTAGTGTACAGGCTTGTGTAGTAGTATGTACCTGTATACAGGCTTGTGTAGTAGTATGTACCTGTGTACAGGCTTGTGTAGTAGTAAGTACCTGTGTACAGACTTGTTTAGTAGTATGTACCTGTGTACAGGCTTGTGTAGTAGTAAGTACCTGTGTGTAGAACCTGTGTACAGGCTTGTGTAGTAGTACAGGCTTGTGTAGTGTACAGGCTTGTGTAGTAGTAAGTACCTGTGTACAGGCTTGTGTAGAACCTGTGTACAGGCTTGTGTAGTAGTACAGGCTTGTGTAGTAGTAAGTACCTGTGTACAGGCTTGTGTAGTAGTAAGTACCTGTGTACAGGCTTGTGTAGTAGTACAGGCTTGTGTAGTGTACAGGCTTGTGTAGTAGTAAGTACCTGTGTACAGGCTTGTGTAGTAGTACAGGCTTGTGTAGTAGTAAGTACCTGTGTACAGACTTGTGTAGTAGTATGTACCTGTGTACAGACTTGTGTAGTAGTATGTACCTATGTACAGGCTTGTGTAGTGTACAGGCTTGTGTAGTAGTAAGTACCTGTGTACAGACTTGTGTAGTAGTATGTACCTGTGTACAGACTTGTGTAGTAGTATGTACCTGTGTACAGACTTGTGTAGTAGTATGTACCTGTGTACAGGCTTGTGTAGTAGTAAGTACCTGTGTACAGGCTTGTGTAGTAGTAAGTACCTGTGTGTAGAACCTGTGTACAGGCTTGTGTAGTAGTACAGGCTTGTGTAGTGTACAGGCTTGTGTAGTAGTATGTACCTGTATACAGGCTTGTGTAGTAGTATGTACCTGTGTACAGGCTTGTGTAGTAGTAAGTACCTGTGTACAGACTTGTTTAGTAGTATGTACCTGTGTACAGGCTTGTGTAGTAGTAAGTACCTGTGTGTAGAACCTGTGTACAGGCTTGTGTAGTAGTACAGGCTTGTGTAGTGTACAGGCTTGTGTAGTAGTAAGTACCTGTGTGTAGAACCTGTGTACAGGCTTGTGTAGTGTACAGGCTTGTGTAGTAGTAAGTACCTGTGTACAGGCTTGTGTAGTAGTAAGTACCTGTGTACAGGCTTGTGTAGTAGTAAGTACCTGTCTACAGGCTTGTGTAGTGTACAGGCTTGTGTAGTAGTAAGTACCTGTGTACAGGCTTGTGTAGTAGTAAGTACCAGTGTACAGGCTTGTGTAGTAGTACAGGCTTGTGTAGTAGTAAGTACCTGTGTACAGACTTGTGTAGTAGTATGTACCTGTGTACAGACTTGTGTAGTAGTATGTACCTATGTACAGGCTTGTGTAGTGTACAGGCTTGTGTAGTAGTAAGTACCTGTGTACAGACTTGTGTAGTAGTATGTACCTGTGTACAGACTTGTGTAGTAGTATGTACCTGTGTACAGGCTTGTGTAGTAGTAAGTACCTGTGTACAGGCTTGTGTAGTAGTAAGTACTTGTGTACAGGCTTGTGTAGTAGTAAGTACTTGTGTACAGGCTTGTGTAGTAGTATGTACCTGTGTACAGACTTGTGTAGTAGTATGTACCTGTGTACAGGCTTGTGTAGTAGTAAGTACCTGTGTACAGGCTTGTGTAGTACTAAGTACTTGTGTACAGGCTTGTGTAGTAGTAAGTACTTGTGTACAGGCTTGTGTAGTAGTGTGTACAGGCTTGTGTAGTAGTAAGTACCTGTGTACAGGCTTGTGTAGTAGTAAGTACCTGTTTACAGGCTTGTGTAGTAGTATGTGCCTGTGTACAGGCTTGTGTAGTAATAAGTACCTGTGTACAGACTTGTGTAGTAGTAAGTACCTGTGTGTAGAACCTGTGTACAGGCTTGTGTAGTAGTACAGGCTTGTGTAGTAGTAAGTACCTGTGTACAGACTTGTGTAGTAGTATGTACCTGTGTACAGACTTGTGTAGTAGTATGTACCTATGTACAGGCTTGTGTAGTGTACAGGCTTGTGTAGTAGTAAGTACCTGTGTACAGACTTGTGTAGTAGTATGTACCTGTGTACAGACTTGTGTAGTAGTATGTACCTGTGTACAGGCTTGTGTAGTAGTAAGTACCTGTGTACAGGCTTGTGTAGTAGTAAGTACCTGTGTGTAGAACCTGTGTACAGGCTTGTGTAGTAGTACAGGCTTGTGTAGTAGTAAGTACCTGTGTACAGACTTGTGTAGTAGTATGTACCTGTGTACAGACTTGTGTAGTAGTATGTACCTGTGTACAGGCTTGTGTAGTAGTAAGTACCTGTGTACAGGCTTGTGTAGTAGTAAGTACCTGTGTGTAGAACCTGTGTACAGGCTTGTGTAGTAGTACAGGCTTGTGTAGTGTACAGGCTTGTGTAGTAGTATGTACCTGTATACAGGCTTGTGTAGTAGTATGTACCTGTGTACAGGCTTGTGTAGTAGTAAGTACCTGTGTACAGACTTGTTTAGTAGTATGTACCTGTGTACAGGCTTGTGTAGTAGTAAGTACCTGTGTGTAGAACCTGTGTACAGGCTTGTGTAGTAGTACAGGCTTGTGTAGTGTACAGGCTTGTGTAGTAGTAAGTACCTGTGTACAGGCTTGTGTAGTAGTAAGTACCTGTGTGTAGAACCTGTGTACAGGCTTGTGTAGTGTACAGGCTTGTGTAGTAGTAAGTACCTGTGTACAGGCTTGTGTAGTAGTAAGTACCTGTGTACAGGCTTGTGTAGTAGTAAGTACCTGTCTACAGGCTTGTGTAGTGTACAGGCTTGTGTAGTAGTAAGTACCTGTGTACAGGCTTGTGTAGTACTAAGTACTTGTGTACAGGCTTGTGTAGTAGTAAGTACTTGTGTACAGGCTTGTGTAGTAGTGTGTACAGGCTTGTGTAGTAGTAAGTACCTGTGTACAGGCTTGTGTAGTAGTAAGTACCTGTTTACAGGCTTGTGTAGTAGTATGTACCTGTGTACAGGCTTGTGTAGTAATAAGTACCTGTGTACAGACTTGTGTAGTAGTACAGGCTTGTGTAGTAGTAAGTACCTGTGTACAGACTTGTGTAGTAGTATGTACCTATGTACAGGCTTGTGTAGTGTACAGGCTTGTGTAGTAGTAAGTACCTGTGTACAGACTTGTGTAGTAGTATGTACCTGTGTACAGACTTGTGTAGTAGTATGTACCTGTGTACAGGCTTGTGTAGTAGTAAGTACCTGTGTACAGGCTTGTGTAGTAGTAAGTACCTGTGTGTAGAACCTGTGTACAGGCTTGTGTAGTAGTACAGGCTTGTGTAGTGTACAGGCTTGTGTAGTAGTATGTACCTGTATACAGGCTTGTGTAGTAGTATGTACCTGTATACAGGCTTGTGTAGTAGTATGTACCTGTGTACAGGCTTGTGTAGTAGTAAGTACCTGTGTGTAGAACCTGTGTACAGGCTTGTGTAGTAGTACAGGCTTGTGTAGTGTACAGGCTTGTGTAGTAGTAAGTACCTGTGTGTAGAACCTGTGTACAGGCTTGTGTAGTGTACAGGCTTGTGTAGTAGTAAGTACCTGTGTACAGGCTTGTGTAGTAGTAAGTACCTGTGTGTAGAACCTGTGTACAGGCTTGTGTAGTAGTACAGGCTTGTGTAGTGTACAGGCTTGTGTAGTAGTAAGTACCTGTGTACAGGCTTGTGTAGTAGTACAGGCTTGTGTAGTGTACAGGCTTGTGTAGTAGTAAGTACGAGTGACGGCCTATCCATTAGGGGCGCACAGGCGCTGTCACCCCTATCCATGTATCCGGGCCCCTAATCTAGATTCAGGGCGCCGGACACATGGATTCCAATGGGGGGCTTGTCCCCCCCCCCCGCCCCCCAAGCACGTAATTAGAGCCAGAGGCTCTAATAGGCTTCAAAAAAGGGTGGGCTCGGGGCGCTGAACACTGCGCTCCATGCCCACCCTGTTGTGTGACAATAGCTAATTCATATTTCGCTATTATCACACTGATTCTCCTCTCGGCCAATCAGTAAGGGGGTCATGAGACCCGTTTCCCGAGTGGCTGAAAGGAAAAGCCATCCTATTGTCCTATGAGGAGGAAGGAGGAGGAGACATACGGCTGAGTAGATGCATGGGAAGCCCGACCGACGTGACACAGAGGAGACTGAGGGGGGAGTCTTCTGCCTCAGTTTTTATGATGGCAATTTGCGTATAGTCCAGAATGTTATGAAGAGTGATCAGATGAACTGCAATTCATTGCGAAGTCCCTCTTTGCCATAAAAATGAACTTAATCCCATAAAAAAAAAACATTTCCACTGCGATTGTGAAGAAAGCTTCAGGGCGCCCAGGAAAGTCCAGCAAGCTCCAGGACCGTCTACTACAGATATTCAGCTGCGGGATCGGGGCACCAGGGACGTGCGGTGAGGTCAGTGGCTGGTGAGGCACTGGCTATTATCAGAGCCAGATACACACAGGTTACATACGCCAGGAACATTAGAGCGAGAGCAATAATTCTAGCACTAGACCTCCTCTGTAACTCTAAACATGTGATCTGTAAAAAAAAAAAAAAAAAAAATTTAAAGCGTCGCCTATGGAGAGATCTTGAAGGACTGAAGTTTGGCGCCATGCCACAAGTGTGCGCAATTTTAAAGCGTGACATGTTCGGTATATATTTCCTCGGCGTAACATTATCTTTCACAATATACAAAAAAAAAATAGGGCTAACTTTAGTTTAGTTTTTTTTTTTTTTTTGTTTTTTGTTTTTATTATTCATGAAACAGTTTCTTTCCAAAAAAAAGTGATTGAAAAATGGCTGCGGAAATGCTGTGTGACATAAAAAGTTGCAGCGACCACCATTTTATTCCCTAAAAACAATATATATAATGTTTGGGGGGTTCTGAGTAATTTTCTAGCAAAAAAATTATGATTTTTACATATAGGAGAGAAGTGTCAGAATTGGCCTGGGTGGCAAGGGGTTAATTACCATAAGTAATATAAAAATAATTATTATATATTATTTTTAAGGTAATTTACTATATTTTCAAAAACTGTACTCAAGCAGGTGGCTTAACGGACACATTACTGAAGTTTGAAGTTATAACTTCCATCCAGTAATTTCACAGAAAATAGATGAATAATACATTTTTATTTTATAACATATAGCATAATAATATATGATTTAGCTTAATTAAAACAGTACCTTTTCAGCAGCAGCAGATTCTCATTCTCCCTCTTAACTGTGTGAGAAAAACATGGCATTGTGGGTAAATCTTATACCCATAAACCCATACTTTTTCCTTGTAGTTAAGGGGCTGGATTTGTCTTTTAGACACATTCCCCCTTCTATGACACTGCAGTGAGAGGCGTGCCTCCACTGCAGCATTTTTATTGGACAGCTGGGGCCAATGGTACTTTACCATTGGTCCAAGACTCCAAGCTGTCCATTGAGCTCAGTGCCTCTGACAAAGAAGTGAGGAGAGGCACTGTGAGCTCATCCTCTCAGTCTGCTGCAAACAGTGTGTGCCAGCTTGTATTTAAACTGGCCGCTCTGTATGTAACTTCTGACAGGCTGCACAAGAAGCCCCGTATCTCTGGAAACATAGATGATAGGAGCCCCATTTTTTACCAGTGATGGGGTAGGACTTCAGCTACCTACCCCTCAAATTTGGGGTCTCTGTGACCCCAGGTTGCCGAGCTACGACCCCCGACTCTCAATCGCTTTTTTTTGTTTTTTATTAATGTTTATGATAGGGGAGGCAGCACCTGCCTCCCCTGACTGCACCTCCCTGCGGGGCACCACCAGTGCAGAGCTTGCTCAGGAATGGCAGCAGGCAGCTGTGAGTGCATCTGCATGCACAGTGAGGAGAAGACTTTTGGAGAATGGCCTGGTGTTTGGGGCATCCCCGAAAAAAACCTTGTCCGGAGAAGAAAAGGTGAGCGCTACCATCAGTCCTGTGTCATGCCAACAGTAAAGCATCCTGAGACCATTCATGTGTGGGGTTGCTTCTCAGCCAAGGGAGTGGGCTCACTCACAATTTTTCCTAGGAACGCAGCCATGGATAAAGAATGGTCCAAAAACATCCTCCGAGAGCAACTTCTCCCAACCATCCAAGAACAGTTTGGTGAGGGACAATGCCTTTTCCAGCATGATGGAGCACCTTGCCATAAGGCAAAAGTGATAACGAAGTGGCTTGGGGAACAAAACATGGTAATTCTGGGTCCATGGTCATGAAACCCCCCAGACCTTCATCCCATTGAGAACTTGTGGTCAATCCTCAAGAGGTGGGTGAACAAAAAAAAAAACCCCGCAAATTCTGACAAACTCCAAGCATTGATTATGGAAGAATGGGCTGCCGTCAGGATGGGACCCAGAAGTTGATTGACAGCATGCCAGGGAGAATTACAGAGGTCTTGAAAAAGAAAGGTCAACACTGCAAATATTGACTCTTTGCATAAACTTCATGTCATTGTCAATAAAAGCCTTTGACACTTATGAAATGCTTGTAATTATACTTCAGTATACCATAATAACATCTGACAAAAAAGATCTAAAAAGACTGACTTTGTGAAAATTTATATTTGTGTCATTCTCAAAACTTTTGGCCAGGGCTGTAGTATAATAAATTGCTCAGTGAGTGTTTCAGCTATGTATTCAGTTATCCTGGAGTTCCACTTTAAATGATAGACGACTGAAAGAATAATCTGAATAAGAATACTCCATTACTTATTGTACGAGGTGATGGGACCGCTGCTTTCACTCATTAATCTCAGAAACTCTTAACCCCATGTGACCGGATGATCAAGTCCTGTCCATGTATAATGGCGCCCTGAGGACAGTGCTGAGAACATTTCCCGAGTTCCCGTAAGAAGGTCAGGTCAGGACCCGACCTATACCCATAGACATGCATTACTTTTTAATCAGATGCTCGTTCTGTGTATTAGTGACCCTTTGTGGTCGAATATCATTACCATTTGTTAAAAATCACTCTGATCTTTTTGTCAGGGTAACTTTGAATTATCCTTGTCTTATTGTCACCAGGGTTAAGTAATTAGAGGATTAGGAATATTTTTATGCAAACATTCATATTCCATCCTATAAATCAGTGTTTTAGCTTATGCTGCTTGTTTTTTTTTTCTTCTTTTTTTAATATGCATGGGCTTTGCATAAAAGTTCTAGGAAGTTCTCACTGCATTCTGTGTTTAATTAATTTACACACGGCAACAGATTATCTCTGCTAAGAGTAGGAGCCATTAATAGAACACAAAATGGCTGAACTGGTATTCATGGAAAATAATCCTGTGAACAAGTTATATCACATAGGCACATGGTGGCCAAACCTCTGAGAGGAAAAAAATAAACCCTTTAAGATGCTGTCTCTTTGCCCATGCATATCGCTTGTGGCTGGTTACACCAGTTTCCAGTTACACAGTTCCTGTAGTGCACTCCATTTTATCACAGGCCGAATCAGCAGTATGGTTTCCCTCAAAGGGCCGGTTGTATCTGAGGTGCGCTGCATGCAGAGTGCAGGGTTCAGGAATGCATTACATACTGCGTGCAGGGTGTTGGGAGTGTGCTACGTGCAGGGTGTCGGGAGCGTGCAGGGTGTCGGGAGCGTGCAGGTTGGCGGGAGCGTGCAGGTTGGCGGGAGTGTGCCACGTGCAGGGTGTCGGGAGTGTGCCGCGTGTCGGGAGTGTGCCGCGTGTCGGGAGTGTGCCGCGTGTCGGGAGTGTGCCGGGTGTCGGGAGCGTGCAGGGTGTCGGGAGCGTGCCACATGCAGGGTGTCGGGAGTGTGCTGGGTGTCGGGAGTGTGCAGGGTGTCGGGAGTGTGCCGTGTTCAAGGTGTCGGGAGTGTGCCGCGTGTCGGGAGTGTGCCGCGTGCAGGGTGTCGGGAGTATACCGCTTGCAGGGTGTCGGGAGTTCCTGTAGTGCACTCCATTTTATCGCAGGCCGCATCAGCAGTATGGTTTCCCTCAAAGGGCAGGTTGTATCTGAGGTGCGCTGCATGCAGAGTGCCAGGTTCAGGAGTGCATTACACACTGCGTGCAGGGTGTCGGGAGTGTGCCGCGTGCAGGGTGTCGGGAGTGTGCCGCGTGCAGGGTGACGGAAGTGTGCCGGGTGTCAGGAGTGTGCTGCGTGCTGGGTGTCGGGAGTGTGCCTAGAACGTACCGGGTATCGGGAGTGTGCTCTGCGGACAGAGTGCAGGGTTTAGGGGTGCGCTATACCCCAATTCTTCCTTGCATCTCTGCACTCTCCTACCTGGCCTGGCTTTAATACCTTCCTGTGTAGACGGCTCCTCTACCCGTCCCTGCAAAACTGGCTGCGAGGACCACATGGCAAGCCCTGGCAGGAAAAATTTGGCCGTGGGCCTTGTGCTTGACATATACGCTCTAGGGGGTTCTATTGCAACCTGTCTGAGACTGTTACAGCACATACTTTTAGGCTACATGCCTACTTCATCATGTTGTTACACTCCCATAGGGATTTACATGAAATAACCTTCCTTAAAGTCCCACTTGGGTATTATTGTGGTCACACTACACACCTGACCTGAAAGGCTGCGGGCTTCCAGGTACCGGGAGTTTGGTTAACTCTGTTACCCAGCTACATTGCCCAGTAAACTGAGCTGCTTTCTCCTCGACCTCTTCCAACCGCATTCCTGTCTGGCCCCAGTCTTACTCACCCCACAAGGTTTAGGCCACACATCGACCGGTGAGAAGAAAAGTTCTTGCGTTTTTGTAAAGCTTTACTGGAACATAATGGGAGACAGTAGTCCTTCAATCACATGGCGATATCCATTGAAGAACAGCTGTGTCTATCTTCTGCCCACTGAACAGGGTGTGCATTGACAAAGTCCTAGTTCTCCTTACACTTATCCCACTTGGGAATAAGGTTCCTGTGGTGCTCACCTCTGGGTAAGACCAGTACCTGGAAATGCTACATCATGTTTTTGATGACTTTCCCATGGGGGTCTAGAGCCGGTCTACTAAGTTTGTTGCTAGTAGTGACCTCTCAATACTCCAATAAAACCACTTGCTTCCAGACAACTCTTTAAATGAATTTCTCCAGAGGGAGAACCCCAGTGAGAAAACAGGAGAATGCAACTAATTAAAAGTAATAGGGAGAAGCAACCAGAACAAACTCCCTATTTCCCTATCTAACACCCCTCTGTAACGGGACCTCCACCTTTGCAGTATGTGCATATACAGTACATACACTAATTGTATACGTATCATATAGCTAAAAGTCTGTGGACACTTATCACATCTATGTAAGTTTGTTGGACATAGGATTCCAAAACCATAGGGATCTGTAGTTATAACAGGCTCTACTCTTTAGGGACGGATTTCCGAAATTGGAATGTGTCTGTGGCAATTTGTGCTTAGTTGTATAGGCAGGTTGGATAAGTTCTAATTTATCCCAAAGCATTTAATGGGGTTGAGCTCTGTACAGGCCACTTGAGTTCCTCCACACTAAGCTGGTCAAACCATGTCTTTATAGAGCTGGCTCTGTACACAGGGGCACAGTCATGATGGAACAGAAAAAGTTGTAAAACAAACTGTTACCACAAGACTGGAAGAGCACCATTGTCTACATTTCATTGTATAGAGTTGAGCTCTGTGCAGGCCGCCACCCTAGTTCCTCCTCACCAAACTGGTCAAACCATGTCTTTATGTAGCTGGCTTTGCACACAGGGGCACAGTCATGATGGAACAGAAAAGGGTCTTCATTAAACTTAGCACAAGTTTGGAAGAGCACAATTGTCTACGATTATTTGTATAGGATTGAGCTCTGTGCAGGCCGCCCCAGTTCCTCCACACCAAACTGGTCAAACCATGTCTTTATGGAGCTGGCTTTGCACACAGGAGCACAGTCATGCTGGAACAGAAAAGGGTCTTCTCCAAACTGTTACCACAAGGTTGGAGAAGCACATTTGTCTACAATGTCTTTATATGCTGTATTATTAACTCTACTCTTCACTGGAAACACCCAAACACATATACATGACTTTTTTTTTACTTTTCTTTTTATATTTCAGGTTAAAGTGCTTCAGGCCACAGGTTTGCCGCAGCACCTCACCAACTTTGTCTTCTGCCACTATACTTTCTATGACCAGCCAGAGCCTATCAATGTTGCCCCTGAGGTGGACCCAAGTACAGCCTCCCCTATCAACAAGGAACCTCAGTGCATGGTTGTCTTCGATCACTGCAAGGTGTGTACAGGAACTGCTCCCCTGGTATTGCCCATCCATATATTCACAGTTAAAGTGGTTCTAAAGCCTTAAGGTTTTTTTACCTTAAAACATTCATGCATTCGGCTAAAAAAAACCTTCTTTGCTGAAGTATCCCCTTATACTTACCTAAGCCCAAACTTGATCCAGTGCTGTGCACAAGAGCAGCGGCCTTTAATAAAAGGACACTTACCTGTCCAGGTATCCAACGCTGTCCCCACCCAGGCTAGTTCTTCACTGGTGTTAAGGTCCCCAGTGTTGCCACCATGTTTACTAAGGGGAAACTGGTTTTGACTCTTTATGCGTTAACAGCTGTCACTGCCCATGGGCTCTGCACTTTGTGAATGGTCCCATAGCCTTCTGCAACCTGTGACATGTCCCAGAAGGCTGCAGGCAAAGAGAAGGGGGCCGAACTTTGCAATCTAAGCGGAAACTGGGTACCCGCCCCCCCCCCCCCCCCCAAAAAAAAATGTAATGTGCCAAATGTGGTGGTGGGTGGCCTTTGTGAATGGTCCCATCACTCCTGTGACATGTCCCAGAAGACTCTGGGCAAAGAAAATGTAATGTACCAAATGTGGTGGTGGGGGAGTGGGGGGAAACCTAAAGGTAAAGTTCCGCTTTAATCACTTGCACTCCGGAAGATTTAACACCCCCACTTCATGACCAGGCCATTTTTTTGCAATACGGCACTGCGTTACCTAAACTGACAATTGCGCAGTTGTGCGACACTGTACTCAAATAAAATGTATGTCCTTTTTTTCCCCACAAATAGAGCTTTCTTTTGGTGGTATTTGATCACCACTGCAGATTTTATTCCATGTAAATAAAAAAAAGAAAGACAATTTTGAAAAAAAAAAATATATATTTTTTTACTTTCTGCTATAAAACATATTAAATTAAAAAAAAATCTAATTTCTTCAGAAATTTAGGCCAATATGTATTTTGCTATATATTTTTGGTAAAAAAAAAATCCCAATAAGTGTATATTGATTTGGTTTGTGCATATTTTTTTTTTTTTTTTTTTTACTAGTAATGGTGGCGAGCAGTGACTTATGGCGGGACTGCGACATTTAGGTGGTCAAATCGGACACTGACACTTTTTGGGGACCACTGACACTAATACAGCGATCAGTGCTAAAAATATGCACTATTACTGTACTAATGACACTGGCTGGGAAAGGGGTTAACATCAAGGGTGATCAAAGGGTTAAATGTGTGCCTAGCTGGTGTTTTCTTATTGTGGGGGAGGTGCTTGTACTAGGGGAAGGCATGGATTTGGTTCCCCCTGCTTTGCAGGAACACAAAAAATGTACTAGAAAAACCCAAATTTGTTGCGCTGGGAGCATAGAATATCTTAAATTAAAATTAGTATTAAACATCAGCTATTACAATATGCATGGACAAAACGCAAACAAATATATGGAAAGTGGTGAAGCGCTTGAAAAAAGTCCAACGTGAACCCAAAATATATTGCTGGCACAGACTCAACTGGCAAAAGCATATAAATGTAATCCACTTTTTAGAAAGTTCAAAGTTATAGCTTAAGGTATCAGATAAGTGAAGAGACCGCCACCGTCACCCAAACACATTGCCTCTTAGGCTTAGGTAGATAACAAGCATGGATATAAATCACTGACAGCCCCTCAGCAGCACGTGGATGACTCTGTATCTCCTTCACGTTTTTTTTTCTCTATTTTTGGTCCATACACATATGTATATTGGCCTATGGTATTACACAGGCAGACATGAGGACCATCAAAAATGAAATAAAACCTATATAAGCAGTTCAAAGAATGTACTGACAGAATGGCGATATGCCTTGTTTACATAGGCAGACCGTCGTTCTCCCTCTGTACTGAAGGATCGGCGGATGACGGCGGACATCTAGACCACAGAAGCGGGCCGACGGCGGCCCAAACCTAGAAGTGTTGCAGCCGTGCCACTTTGCCGCCGTATATCTAAGTTATATGGTCGGCAAGTGGTTAAAGCAGAGTTCCACCCAAAAGTGGAACTTCCGCTTATCTGATTCCTCCCCCCCTCCAGTGCCACATTTGACACCTTTCAGGGGGGGATCGGATACCTGTTTTTTACAGGTACCCTGTCCTCACTTCCGGGAGACCGGCCCGCGGAGAATTACGTCAACAGCTCGGTCCCCCTCCTCCTCCTCCCTCCCCCTACTGCATGCACAGTAGGGACCCGGTCGTGAAGCCGAAAGGCTACATTGCTGGGTTAAAAACAGAAAAGTCAGTGCTACTACCCATACACCACATGGATAGCAGAGCTCCCAGGTGCTTGATCCACAGTCACTGGCTGTGTAGAGTAATGTAGAAAAAATTATCCGCACTCCGGTTGTTGCTCTTAAAATGTCTTCATTTTATTGAATAGCCACAGTGAACAAACGCAGATTAAGTCAGTTGACGCATTTCAGCCTATAAGGCCTTAGTCATAACCACTGGTTATGACTAAGGCCTTATAGGCTGAAACGCGTCAGCTGACTTAATCTGCGTTTGTTCACTGTGGCTATTCAATAAAATGAAGACATTTTTAAGAGCAACAACCGGACTGTGGATCATTTTTTCTCAATTACACTGCCGGGTTCCCCCACCCGCAATAGCGGCGGCAGCACCCGATATCAGATTGAAAGATTAGCTGCGGTGCAGACATCACTGGACTCCAGGACAGATAAGTGTCCCATTTTTAAAAGTCAGCAGCTACAGTATGTGTAACTGCTGACTTTATATTTTTAAAGAGACGGGCAGAACTCAGCTTTAAAGACCCTCTGAACCTACCATATGCATGCATACGCCCACCTGTTCTGCCAAATCAGTTACCCTTCCTTCCACCTCAGCCTATTCCCCACCTCAATACCTCATTACCCTGCCCCATATACAATTCAAATTCAAGTAGGTAATGGGGATACCCCCGGCCAGTCTGCTCCTTGCACTAGAGCACATGCAATTGGCTCCTTGTGTTGCTTCTCCTTCCCTCAGCTGGAGATCTGCTATATAGGGCTGCAGAAGGCTGATACCAGCTCAAATTGAGGCACTTGCACTGCTTTAATAAAAAAATTTAATGATGTATTAATGAATACAGAGCTGCATTAATTTGTGTCTTTAATATCTGCCTAGAGTTTGGCTTTAACACTTAACCACTTGCCAACCGTTTGCCCCCATATGACGTCCTTGGTTGGCATTGGTTATACCGATATGATGTCGGCGGTTGGCTTTAATGCAGAAGTGATTAGAATGGCTAAACAACCACTCAGGCGGAATGTGATCCCCACCGCACAGGAGTGACACCAATCAGTGCCCATAAGTGATGCCAGTTCTGTATTTCAGTGCCCATCAGTGCCGTCTCATCAATGCAGCCCATCAGTCCTGCTTCATCAGCGCACATCGGTGAAGGAGAAAGATTATTTATTTACAAAATTTTCTGACAGAAACTAAGATTTTTGTACTTTTTTCAGTTTTTTAGCAAAAAATGAACCCCGTGGTGATTAAATACCACCAAAAGAAATCTCTATATGTGTGAAAAAAAAGGATAAAAAAAATGATTTGGGTACAGTGTTGCATGACTGCATATTGAAGCGGTTAAAGTGCATCTGTAGCCAAAACCTATTTCGTTTTTGGGTGGAGTGTGAAAAGGGTTAAAATCTGTTGGATTTTTGTATCCCCGCTGGGTAGGTTTACCCTTTCTGTTCATCCTGGTCACTGAGGCAGGAAGTGATTGGAAATCAAATATTTTAGAGTTGTCACTAGAAAAAGTGCATCTTCTTCTGGGCACCCCACTTTAGGTGACAACTGTAAGTATTAATCCTTCCTGTATCCAAACTAAAAGAAAAATTTTTAGCTATTCATACACTAAAGCTAAAGTCTCTAAGGAGCCTGTACCGTTATGCAAGACTGAAGGAAAGGCCGGAGGTCAGATTTAAAGTTTGTCTGATAGGGATTGGTTGTTAAGTTTTTTTTGTCCCCGCTGGAAAGATCCTTCTTCACTTCCTACTCTGGAGACACAATAGGAAGTTGGGAAATCTCTCTAAAGTGAGAATAAAACATTGTGGCTTTATATACACTTTGTCAGCTTACCTGGTTTCTGTTTTTTTTTTTTTTCTCTAATTAGGAGTTTTCTGTTAACATCACAGAAGATTTCTTGGATTATCTGACTGAAGGGGCATTGGCGATTGAGGTTTACGGACACAAGCAAAACGACCCCCGCAAGAATCCTGCCCTCTGGGATCTGGGGATAATACAGGCCAAAACACGCAGCCTGAGGGACAGGTGAGCTTTGCTGTGCTCTCTGCTCATTCCTATGTATTACAACATTAGAAATGATAAAATGATTTGATCATCTCAGTAGAATTGTGGGAATTGCAATTGATGACTCCTCATTAAAGAGGACCAGTGTTGTGGCAGCTATGCGTGCCCAGAAAAGCAAACGAGGGTAAAGGACTAGTCACCAGCTTTGACTGTAGTATCCCTGCAGATAATCGTTTTCCCAATACTGGTTTCTATGCATTGTTCTGCACAGTTTCTTGGTGTGGAGGCAGCCATCTTGGTAGCGACAGGGCTTTGCTTCCTCATGCCAGAGTTGCCCCCTGCATAACTGGTGATCAGATGATTAGCGGGTGATGATAGGGGGGGAAAGTAATACAGATCCACAGAATGGATGAAGCAAAAGCAGGGAGATCTTTGCACTGCAGCTCCTCAGGTACAGTTTCCTCTCCAGCAAGGAGACCAGTGATCAGCACAACAGCGACATCATCGAATCTCACTGCTAATCTGGTGAGACTAGCAGTCAGAGGCAGCAGAGGTCTCCAAACGCTCTAAACAAAGGACCAGTTTACTGTCCTTCAGACTGGAAGGCTGGACTGTGGCCAGTGGGAATAGAAAAGGTCCTGACGTCAGTGGGAATAAATAATACCCCAACTATGGTGTCAGTGGGAAGAATTGAGACCCTATTGTTGGTGTCAGTGGGAGGAATAGCGCCCCATCTTTGGTGTTAGTGGGAAGAATTAAGCCCCACCGTTTTTGTCATCGGGAGGAATCATCCCCAAGCTCTGGTCTCATTGGGAAGAATTGTGCCCCATCGTTGGTATCATTGGACCCCATCATAGGTGTCATTGGGAGGAATTGTGCCCCATCTCTTTAGTGTTGGTGGGGGGGAATTGTTTACCCATCATTGGTGTCATTGGGTGCCATTGGGAGGAATGGTGCCTCATCTTTGGTGTCAGTGGGGGAATTGTACACCATTGTTGGTATCGGTGGAAAAAAATAGTGTCCCAAGGGCCGAATAAAAGCAAGCAAAGGGCAGCTGTTTGGAGGCCAACACCCTAGATGATCTCACAATGTAGATGTACTGTACAGTTATGAAAATACAGAATTGGAGTGATAAGCAAAGGAAATGCACTGATATCAGCAGTGCCTGGGCAAAGGAAATGCACTGATATTAGGAGTGCCTAGGCACAGGAAGTGCACTGCTAATTTTTATGAAGACTTCGTGACAAAGATAGATTTTGCTGCTTTAGGGACAGTGAATAGTTTTAATTGTTTGCTATGAGGTAGCAAATCTTCACTTTTTGAGTTCAGACCATAAGGGGTCATCAGTTTTATGACCTTGCTGGTCACTGACTCCGGTAATGCCTCGTACACACAATGAGATTATCGAAGGAATGGCAAGCAGCCAATAGAGGCTGGAATTGATGAAAGATTTGACTGATTGGCAGATTGATTTCACTCTCTCTAGACAACATTGTCGTTGTTCTTATTTTTCCTTTGTTCCTGATTTACATCGATCGGCTTCTGTGTCTTGGCCCATAACAGCTAGTCATGTTGTGTTCATTATTTTCTAACTTGTACTTGAAAAATGACAGCCATCATTCCAATTCTCCCTGTGGGATTCATAAGGATAGCTCCTCTTGGGCTGGTTTCCATAAATGAGGTACAGTACTGCTTAACGCCTAAAATTTTGAATTAACCCTTTGCACATGGGTTTACGCGATTGCATATTTCTGACAACATTTGCATAAAAACAGGGATGCCTGGCCTTATCATCTCTATTCATCCTTTTCCTAAATTCCCCCCTTTCTTTGCTAATCCTTTCTTTTAATGTCCATCCAAAAATGCTAGAAGCAAGTAAGTATTTACTTCACAGTAGAGTGTGGATTGACCAGAGAAGGATCAGTTGGATGCAGTTGGCCAAAGAGGGTTGACATTGATGCAGTTGGGCAGAGAGCGGTCACTTTGATGCAGCTGGCTGGAGAGGGGGTCACTTTGATACAGTTGGCCCAGCGAGGGGGTCGCTTTGATGCAGTCGGCCCAGCTAAGGTGTCGCTTTGATGCAGTCGGCCCAGCTAAGGTGTCGCTTTGATGCAGTCGGCCCAGCTAAGGTGTCGCTTTGATGCAGTCGGCCCAGCTAAGGTGTCGCTTTGATGCAGTCGGCCCAGCGAGGGGGTCGCTTTGACGCAGTCGGCCCAGCGAGGGAGTCGCTTTGACGCAGTCGGCCCAGCGAGGGAGTCACTTTGACGCAGTCGGCCCTATCGAGGGGGTCGCTTTGACGCAGTCGGCCCTATCGAGGGGGTCGCTTTGGCGCAGTCGGCCCTATCGAGGGGGTCGCTTTGGCGCAGTCGGCCCTATCGAGGGGGTCGCTTTGGCGCAGTCGGCCCTATCGAGGGGGTCGCTTTGGCGCAGTCGGCCCTATCGAGGGGGTCGCTTTGGCGCAGTCGGCCCTATCGAGGGGGTCGCTTTGGCGCAGTCGGCCCTATCGAGGGGGTCGCTTTGGCGCAGTCGGCCCTATCGAGGGGGTCGCTTTGGCGCAGTCGGCCCTATCGAGGGGGTCGCTTTGGCGCAGTCGGCCCTATCGAGGGGGTCGCTTTGGCGCAGTCGGCCCTATCGAGGGGGTCGCTTTGGCGCAGTCGGCCCTATCGAGGGGGTCGCTTTGGCGCAGTCGGCCCTATCGAGGGGGTCGCTTTGGCGCAGTCGGCCCTATCGAGGGGGTCGCTTTGGCGCAGTCGGCCCTATCGAGGGGGTCGCCTTGGCGCAGTCGGCCCTATCGAGGGGGTCGCTTTGGCGCAGTCGGCCCAGCGTGGTGGTCGCTTTGACGCAGTCGGCCCTGTCGAGGGGGGCGCTTTGGCTCCTGTGGTCCAGCTGGGCAGCAGCTGTTTCTGTGGACTCCGGTGGTTCCCAAGGCTGAAGATGGTCACACAACAAGCACATCAGCGGTGCTGGACGGGAGGCGTGGTTGAGCTTGCGTTCGGAGCATGCGTGCTCTTTAATCAGGCATATCCTATATTCATGTGCCTGATGAAGGAGCACGCAGGCTCCGAATGCGAGCTTGACCACGCCTCCCATCCAGCACCACTGACGTGCTTGTTGTGTAACCGTCTTTAGCCTCGGAGCCTCAGGAACTGCTGACCACCACTGCTGCCCAGCTGGACTACAGGAGCCCAAGCTACTTATGCCATGCACATTATGTCTCACCAAAATTAAAGTTGATCTTACTTTTATTAAACAATGAATTTTAACTGATATACTGCACTCAGAGTGGCGCCGCTCCTCTCTTTCTCTCTCACCCATATCCACAGAGTCACTTCTGCTCTCTACAGCTGGCTGTCCACACTGATGCAGACCAGAACCCCTAAACCCTGGTCTGGTCTCAGCAGTATGTTAACTTTGCCTACTGGCACACCCGGACCTTGGAACTATATCCACATCGCACTAGCTGCGTTTCTATCGCTCCATCTTTTTTAATTTTAGTGTTATGTATGTGTAAGCTATGTGGATGGGAGAAACATTTGAGTAAAATAAAAAACTGTTAACCAAATGTTCATACATTCTTTTAAAAATTGGTTGCTGTCAAAGTACGAGCTGCACTGATGAGAGCAGATAAACAGACACAATTATGACTTAACCTGGTGGGTGATTCTCAAATACTGCTCTGTCATCAATGAGTAAGATCCTTTAATGCTGTTCCTTATTAGAGAATGAGATCCCGCAGCATTATAAATCTAGTCACGTGAAGTGAAAAAATTGATAACATATTAGAAAGGTGCTAACAATCTCAAATTAGTTTAAATACTTCTTAATTGTGAAAATACTGTATATAACCAAATGTGCAATAAAAACACATAAGAATGTGCAAAATTCAACATGTGGCGTATCAAAAAGTCCAGAAAAAATGGAATAAAATAAAAATATTAATTGTGATAAATCCAAGTCCAGTCCAATGATGATGATATGACCGAAGTATATATCAATAAGTACTGTGATCCAGTGAGATCGAATAGTGACTCAATCCCAACACAGACAATCCACCACTGTGTGCAATGGCTGCTCAACCTTATAATGGGTAATAACGCGTTTTCAAAGAATCATCAGCTTGTGAAGATCAACTTGTGGCAGATGGAACTCAGCTCGCACATAAAATGGAAATAAAGATCTGCATAGTGTAGTAAGTTAAAACAACTTTATTAAATGTGTGTAGAGTATCATGACCAAAACATCACACAATGATGCAGCGTGGAACAATTCCAAACTTCTGGTCTCAGCCGTAGATCGGAAGTGACGTCACCCGGCTCCTCCCGACGTGTTGCGTCACTGACACGTGACTTTATCAAGGTTTGGACAAAGCTCAGACACTCCCAGCCTATTCAAACCCCCTTGCATGCGCTCTACACTCCCCTGTTGCAATGGCTCTGAACTCAGCAATGTTGTGACAGAGAAGATCATGGACCACACATGTTTGGGAGCTTGGTCCCATGATGGAGTGAACAGTAAGACCTGAAAGTGTCTTACTAATGTCTTAGCAAAACCCACTGCCCAGGCTATTCAAATCAATGAAAAGAGCAAAAAACAGCAAGCCGTAGACCGTTTTTTGTTATTTATCTGGAGCTTGAACCCAAATGGTGGCAGCGATGCAGAGGGTTGATGAGCCAGATTGTTGCTACCACTAACCAGCAAGTGGAAGTCACTGGCTGGATCAACAGGTGTTTTCATCAAAATTTAATATATTTAAGAAAAAAAAAACACAAATTTTATTGTAACAAATATAATTTTTTTTTCTTTTTAGTTTCTACAACTCTTTTAAGTTCAAGTCCACACTAAATCCCGTTTTATTAATAATTGGATAAAGCTGTTACAATTGGTAATTTTGTCTTATGTGGTTGTACAGGCTAAATTAAGGCTGAGATGCTGGAGACACAGAATTAATGATTGCTGCATTATCATGGTTTTATTCATGATTGGTTTCCTCTGAATACAGCTGAGCGTGTGTAGTTTGTGTGCGCATGTGTGTATATTGTGTGTGTGTGTAGTTTGTGTATTGTGTGCGCATGTGTGTGTATTGTGTGCGTGTGTGTATTTTGTATGTGTGTGTGTGTAGTTTGTGTATTTTGTGCGCGTGTGTGTATTTTGTGTGTGTGTGTGTATTGTGCAGACGTGGAAATGCCACACTAATCCAGTCCATGTTACTCATCAGGTGGAGTGAGGTCACCCGGAAGGTGGAATTGTGGGTACAGATATTGGAATTAAATGAGAATGGAGAGTACTGTCCCGTAGAGGTTGTCCCTGCTAAAGACGTTCAGACGGGAGGCATCTTTCAGCTGAGACAGGTAAGGCTGGAATGATCTGTACTCGCGTTGTGCTTGTTGCTGGAGGATGACAGAGGTGCTGACAATGGAATATATTCATCATCATTATCCAAAATAACTGTAAAGACCTGCTGAATAAATCTGGAGAACACTAGCAGTTTCACCAGTTGGATGTATCTGTCATTTCTAAATTGGTGGTCAGTGAAGAAGTGATCCCTTATATTGGTGGTCAGTGAAGAAGGGATCTCTTATATTGGTGGTCAGTGTAGAAGGGATCTCTTACAATAGTGATCAGTGTAGAAGGGATCTCTTATATGGATTGTCGGCGTAGTATCGATCCCATACATTGGTGATCAGTGTAGTAGGGATCTCTTCGATTGGTGATCAGTTTAGTAGTGATCACTTACATTGGTGATCAGTGTAGAAGGGATCACTTATATGGGTTGTCAGTGTAGTAGCGATCCTATACATTGGTGGTCAGTGTAGAAGGGATCTCTTATATGGATTGCTGGTGTAGTATCGATCCCATACATTGGTGGTCAGTGTAGAAGGGATCTCTTACGGTAGTGATCAGTGTAGTAGGGATCTCTTCGATTGGTGATCAGTGTAGTAGTGATCACTTATATTGGTGATAAGTGTAGAAGGGATCTCTTACATTGGTGGTCAGTGTAGAAGGGATCTCTTACATTGGTGGTCAGTGTAGAAGGGATCTCTTACATTGGTGGTCAGTGTAGAAGGGATCTCTTACATTGGTGGTCAGTGTAGAAGGGATCTCTTACATTGGTGGTCAGTGTAGAAGGGATCTCTTACATTGGTGGTCAGTGTAGAAGGGATCTCTTACATTGGTGGTCAGTGTAGAAGGGATCTCTTACATTGGTGGTCAGTGTAGAAGGGATTTCTTACATTGGTGGTCAGTGTAGAAGGGATCTCTTACATTGGTGGTCAGTGTAGAAGGGATCTCTTACATTGGTGGTCAGTGTAGAAGGGATCTCTTATATGAATTGTCGGTGTAGTATCGATCCCATACATTGGTGGTCAGTGTAGAAGGGATCTCTTACGACGGTGGTCCATGTAGAAGGGATCTCTTATGATAGTGATCGGTGTAGTAGGGATCTCTTACAGTGATCACTTATATTGGTGGTCAGTGTTGAAGGGACCTCTTACATTGGTGGTCAGTGTAGAGGGGATCTCCTATATGGCTTGTCAGTCTAGTAGCGATCCCATACATTGGTGGTCAGTGTAGAAGGGATCTCTTTATATGGGTTGTCAGTGTAGTAGCGATCCTATACATTGGTGGTCAGTGTAGTAGGGATCTCTTATATGGGTTGTCAGTCTAGTAGCGATCCCATACATTGGTGGTCAGTGTAGAAGGGATCTCTAATATAGGTTGTCATTCTAGTAGCGATCCCATACATTGGTGGTCAGTGTAGAAGGGATCTCTTATATGGGTTGTCAGTGTAGTAGCGATCCCATACATTGGTGGTCAGTGTAGAAGGGATCTCTTATATGGGTTGTCAGTCTAGTAGCGATCCCATACATTGGTGGTCAGTGTAGAAGGGATCTCTTATATGGGTTGTCAGTGTAGTAGCGATCCCATACATTGGTGGTCAGTGTAGTCAGCAGATCAAACCTCCACTGTTCTCCCCAGCAACCTCCGTACAAAACCCTGGCTGAGAAAGGCAGCTTTAGACTGTCAAAGAAACCCTGGTGTTATTTTTATTACTTAAAAGTGTGTTAAGTGCTTTGTGAAATTCTTGTTATAATATGCAAATGAAACCCACTAAAGCACATCAAAATGCTTTGTTTTTTCAGCAATTATGTCAACGAGTGCTCGCTGAACATACGTTATAAATGCCTGTCAATTGAGTTGCTAGGGTTGTACACCTGCTGTGCCCATTACGAGGGTTTCTAACATCCCTTCACTGAGTTCCCGGGTCTGTACACCTGCTGTGCCCTCTATGAGGGGTTCCCACCATCCCTGTGCTGAGTTCCTGGGTCTGTATACCTGGTGTGCCCATTATGAGGGGTTCCCACCATCCCTGTGCTGAGTTCCTGGGTCTGTCTACCTGGTGTGCCCATTATGAGGGGTTCCCACCATCCCTGTGCTGGGTTCCCGGGTCTGTCTACCTGGTGTGCCCACTATGGGGGGTTTATATCATCCCTGTATGGAGTTCCCGGGTCTGTACACCTGCTGTGCCCATTATGAGGGGTTCCCACCATCCCTGTGCTGAGTTCCTGGGTCAGTACACCTGCTGTGCCCATTATGAGGGGTTCCCTCCATCCCTGTGCTGAGTTCCTGGGTCAGTACACCTGCTGTGCCCATTATGAGGGGTTCCCACCATCCCTGTGCTGAGTTCCTGGGTCTGTACACCTGCTGTGCCCATTATAAGGGGTTCCCTCCATCCCTGTGCTGGGTTCCCGGGTCTGTCTACCTGGTGTGCCCACTATGAGGGGTTTCTATCATCCCTGTGCTGAGTTCCTGGGTCTGTACACCTGCTGTGCCCATTATGAGGGGTTCCCACCATGATGAGTTCCCAGCTCTGCACTCCTGCTATTAGAGTCTCTTTTAGTGGCTGTTCTTCACTGTTCCATCTCACAATGCAAGTGTATGAGTTGGCGGAATTTACTTTCCATATATATGTATAGCTGAAACATTATCTCAAGTCAAAAACAAAGTTATTGCAGGAAGATAATGAGAACTCCCTTTAGTGAAAGTTGTTTAAACAAAAAAAAAGTGACAGTTGGGTCTCATTCACACCATCATGTGGTGGTAACACACCATGCATGCAGTTCTAATAGCACCCAACCCACCTGCAAAAAAGTTGCAGCCTAGACACAATGTTCCTGCATTACAGCCCATTATATTCTGAATGATTTGCTGCGGTCTGAAGCCGGCCATCAAAATGTGCGCAGTGTACTTTCCCGTTAAATTAAAGTCGGCGCTGGCGTTGTTTTTCCAGTCTTGTCACAGCCATGTCTGTGCATTGAATTGTGTTGGTGGATGGTCTTTTTTTTTTTTTTTTTTTTATTTTATACGGTTGTGGTTCTATATTACTTGCACGCCCCCCTCCTGCAATGAGCGGAGGAAACGATACCCTACGGCCTCCACCTTGTGTGGAGTAGCGGGGTAATGAATTGCTTTGTGCCGGCATTAATTGAAGTAAATTAAGCAAGCATTTACCTTGTTTATTGCCGAGGCAGAGGATTAAAAACCTCCAGCAGACCGGTCTCCCAGGGCTTGCCAGGAAATGTCTGAGCTGCATCTAATTGCTCCCGAGCTGCGTAATAACCACTTTCCCTCACCTTGTTGCTGCAATTACTGTCTCTGCTATTCTGCTAATTTTTCCCTAAAGTTTATAGCTAATTACCCGGTAATTCAAATTAGCCTTGCTCGCTGCGGGGGAGGCGTTCGGCGCATTCCTGTACACAGGCGGGCTGCCTCTTGCACTCCTCCACGCCGTGAATCATAGCAAGGTATGGGAGCCAAATCACTTCGGTTGGCCTAGAAACCAATCGCCTTAAAGTTGGACTCCAAATGAATGCAGCTTTGTTGTCGTTGATCATTTAAATGTATTTATTATATGGCAAAACCCAGACTGAGAGAGGAACGGGCCAATCGGGTGTGCTGCATGCAGATTTGCTGAACAGGATCATGCTGATGGGATGAGAGAGCAGAGTGATCAGGGGATGAACTTAGTCTTCTGCTGCTCTTCCACTGCACAGTCAGGAGCCAATGGGGAGGGGGGTATAGAGAGGATGCCACTATATTACCTTTACAGTCCAAATTTGTACCGGTGTCATCCTTTTGGGGGGGGGCATTTGAAATCCTGGCAGGAAATCTTGCAAGTTCTAACATTAACTTTAAGTTATTTGACCAATTGTACCAGGCATTCCTGACTTTATTCCTAAAACCTGTTATGGATTGTATTGTACTTTCCTGTGTTGATATACGTACAGTATCTCACAAAAGTGAGTACGCCCCTCACATTTTTGTAAATATTTTATTCCATCTTTTCACGTGACAACATTGAAGAAATGACACTTTGCTACAATGTAAAGTAGTGAGTGTACAGCTTGTATAACAGTGTAAATTTGCTGTCCCCTCAAAATAACTCAACACACAGCCATTAATGTCTAAACCGCTGGCAACAAAAGTGTGTACACCCCTAAGTGAAAATGTCCAAATTGGGCCCAATTAGCCATTTTCCCTCCCCGGTGTCATGTGACTCGTTAGTGTTACAAGGTCTCAGGTGTGATCGCTCTTACTCTCTCTCATACTGGTCCCTAAGGATGGGCTCAGGCGTGTTCGCAGCTCCACGTGCCCACGAGGAAGCTTATACTGTGCAGCGCTAATCACAGGCAGTGAAACATTTCCCGATCTGTGCAGCCGCGGATCAGGAAATGTCTCACTGCTTGTGATTAGTGCTGTGCAGTGTAAGCTCCCTGGCAGGCTCGGGCGCGTGGAGTTGCGGAAACGCCTGAGCCCATTCTTACTGGTCACTTGACGTTCAACATGGCACCTCATGGCAAAGAACTCTCTGAGAATCTGAAAAAAATAATTGCTCTACATAAAGATGGTCTAGGTGATGGGAAGATTGACAAGACATTGAAACTGAGCTGCAGCATGGTGGCCAAGACCAATACAGCGGTTTAACAGGACAGGTTCCACTCAAAACAGGCCTCGCCATGGTCAACCAAAGAGGTTTAGTGCAAGTCTTTCCCAGAGGTTGTCTTTGGGAAATAGACATATGAGGGCTGCCAGCATTGCTGCAGAGGTTGAAGGGGTGGGGGGTCAGCCTGTCAGTGCTCAGACCATACGCCGCACATTGCATCAAATTGGTCTGCATGGCTGTCATCTCAGAAGGAAGCCTCTTCTAAAGATGATGCACAAGAAAGCCTGCAAGCTGTCTGCTAAAGACAAGCAGACTAAGGACATGCATTACTGGAACCATGTCCTGTGGTCTGATGAGACCAAGATAAACTTATTTGGTTCAGATGGTGTCAAGCGTGTGTGGTGGCAACCAGGTGAGGAGTACAAAGACACGTGTGTTTTGCCTACAGTCAGGCATGGTGGTGGGGGTGTCATGGTCTGGGGCTGCATGAGTGCTGGGGAGCTACAGTTCATTGAGGGAACCATGAATGCCAACATGTACTGTGACATACTGAAGCAGAGCATGATCCCCTCCCTTCGGAGACTGGGCCGCAGGGCAGTATTCCAACATAATGACCCCAAACACACCTCCAAGGTGACCACTGCCTTGCTAAAGAAGCTGAGGGTAAAGGTGATGGACTGGCCAAGCATGTCTCCATTGAGAATCTGTGTGGCATGCTCAAATGGAAGGAGGAGGAGCACAAGGTCTCTAACATTCACCAGCTCTGTGATGTCATCATAGAGGAGTGGAAGAGGACTCCAGTGACAACCTGTGAAGCTCTGGTGAACTCCATGCCCAAGAGGGTTAAGGCAGTGCTGGAAAATAATGGCGGCAACACAAAAAATTTACACTTTGGGCCCAATGTGGACATTTTCACTTAGAGGTGTACTCACTTTTGTTGCCTGTGGTTTAGACATTAATGGCTGTGTGTTGTTATTTTGAGGGGACAGCAAATTTACACTGTTATACAAGCTGTACACTCACTACTTTACATTGTAGCAAAGTGTCATTTCTTCAGTGTTGTCACATGAAAAGATAGAACAAAATATTTACAAAAATGTGAGGGGTGTACTCACTTTTGTGTGATACTGTATAAGTGTGCCAGGGATGGGTGGACCTTCATAGCAACAGTGTTGAGCAGCTGGGGCACAGATAGGACAATCTGGCTGAGCATCAAGGCAGGAGGAGAGGAAAGGCATTGCCAATGATGCTCATCTCCTATGTGAACAGCAACAAATTTATCCATAGTTACATAATAGGTAAGGTGGAATAAAGACAACAGTCCATCCAGTTCAACTGTGTGTGTGTAGAAAAATTATTTCCCATATCCCTGTATATTGTTTTTACTAAGATGCACATGCTTCCCACCAATTGTGGAAGAGAGTTCCACATCCTTACCGCCCTGACAGTGTAAAACCCTCTACGTAGCTTAAGGTTAAACCGCTTCTGTTCCAGTCTAATCGTGTGGCCCCGTGTCCTCTCTACACTCCCTGGGACTGAAAAGTTTCATACTTACGCTGGGATCACCATTGAGATATTTGTATATCGCTATCCTATCTCCCCTCAAGCGCCTCTTCTCCAGCGGGAATACATTTAGCGCTTGTAGGCGTTCCTCATAATTGATGTACTCCAGTCCCCTTATTAATTTAGCTGCCCTTCGTTGGACTCGCTCCAGCTCTAGCACATCCCTTCTGAGAACTGGTGACCAGAATTAGAAGGAATACTCCAGATGCGGCCGAACCAGAGTTTTTATAAAGTGGCAGAATAATTGTTTTATCTCCTGGAGTAAATTCCCTTTTTAATGCATGCTAATTTTCTGCCGGCTTTGGTAGCCGCAGCTTGACACTGCATGCTATTGCTGAGTCTGTCCTCTACTAGGACCCCTAGAGCCTTCTCCATCCTGGAAGCCCCTATGGGTTCTCCACCTAGTGAGTAACTTACGTTCTTACCCCCCCAAAGTGCATTACCTTGCATTTTTCAATGTTAAACTTAATTTGCCATTCAATAGCCCACTCCATTAATTTATTTAGGTCCTCTTGTAAAGTTTATATATACTGCTGTGTTGTACTTGGTTTTTGCCATTTTGTGTTGTCAGCATACACTGAGATTGAGCTATGTATCCCATCCTCTATATCATTTATAAATAAATTAAACAGAATTGGTCCCAGAACAGAGCCTTGGGGTACCCCAATAGACCATTCTGAGTATACATTATTTAACACCACCCTTTGGACACGCCCCTGTAGCCAGTTTTCTATCCAAGAACAAACCTTATGGTCCATGCCTACAGACCTCAGCTTTTAGATTAAGCATTTATGGGGGACTGTATCAAATGCTTTTGCAAAATCCAAATACACCACATCCACCGGCCTACCTTTGTCCAGATGTCAGCTCGCTTCCTCGTTAAAAGGTCGGTTTGGCAATAGTGACCTTTCGTAAACCCATGCAGATTACTGCTAATTATACATCCGGTTTTCTAAACTTATGGGTCATCTGTTCCTGTAGGCTTTGACTGGCCAGCCGTGATGGGTGGGCTCCTCTACATATGCAAATATAAACAAAGAACGAATTTCTTCTGCGCTCGTGAAGGCGTTGTTGGTATAGAGTGGTAGTACTTTCAAAAGAAGGAAAATGGAAGATGATCATGAGTGTCCCAATGCCTAAACCAGGGGTCTCAAACTGGCGGCCCTCCAGTTGTTGCAAAACTACAAGTCCCATGAGGCATTGCAAGGCTCACAGTTACAAGCATGACTCCCACAGGCAGAGGCATGATGGGACCTGGAGTTCTGCAAGAGCTGGAGGGCCATCAGTTTGAGACCCCTGGCCTAAACTGACCAGGGGTGGTCCAAAGGAGGCCAAGTGGGAAAAAAAAAGTGGAAGGCATATAAAAAAAAGTTTCTATGTGTTTATAAAAACTGGGTTACAAAATATACACATTAAAAGTTAGAAGTTAGACATGCCTATGCAAGGGCAAGTGCTCAAAGGTGGGTTGACGTGTTTCTAGGAGTTCCCTCCTCATCAGAGCCTTGGAAAACAAAAGAAAGTCTGTACAATATGGTAGACCAACATAAAAAGGAGTGGCTAGTTGGGAGGTGTATCACATGGTAACTGATGGATTCTCCTTTACTCTAGAACTGTCCAAATCCCAGCGCTCTAAATAGAATAAATAGCACATATATAAAAAGTGTTGGAATCGTATACAACTTTTAATGTGTATAATTTGTAACCCAGTTTTTATGAATACGTAGCAACTTTTTTTAGATGCATTTATCTATTTTGTATATGAATAAACTGTATCATCTTGATCCAATCGTTGGATCACGCGCCTTCCACCTCTTTTTCCCACTTGGTCCTCTACATATGCAGCTGTTGCCCACTCAGGATGTTGGTATGGGAACCCTTAGACTCCCCCCTGCATAAATCTTTATCCCCACTCAAATACAAATTTACATTTTTACAAAAAGGTTTAAAGAAAATGTACTGAGAGCAGAGGGATGATGTTTGTGTGTGCTGCTGCTCCTTCACTGTTCAATCAGCAGGTGGGCAGGGGTTGTTCTTGATCCAGCTGTGCTGAATGGCATTGTCAGGGGTGTCCAGATAATAAAATCTTTGTCGAAACTTTTCATATGTATTTATCTCTACTGTGTTTCAAGCTGCTTTCCTGGAGTTCAGCCTTAAAATAAACCTGCCAGACATACTGTTCAAACTAAGAATATCGCCCAAGTGTGGACACCCTGTGGTTCCTGCAAGTACATTAGAAGATCTTAGCAATTTCTGTGCACTTGCGGCGCCCCCGTGTCTCTTGCACACAGTAAACCGAGAGTTTTAACTATTATAGACTAGACTCTAATACACCTAAAATGATCGCTACTTCATGAAATGCATTCAGTGTGATCAGATATTATTTATTCACTACAGATTTTTTAATAAATCCTTTTAATTACATATAATAAAACATACTAGAAACATACGCACATGTTCCCAAAGCCACACAGCCCCCCCCCCCCCCCCCTCTTTAGTATTGGACTATATTTTTGAACTACCGATCGTCATTGACCTGTCTTATGGTATTTGCAGGTAGCTACCTACATAGGGATGTTGGGTTATTGTGTAAAGCACATGTGTCAGGCACAAGGCCCGCAGGCTGAATCTGGCCAACTGGCCATTTCATGTGACCCTTGCACCTCTCCTGCAGCTGAGGCCCCCCCCTTGTCTCTGCCCCATCCTTGCCTCGGCAGTTGGCAGCAGAGAGGAGGACAGAACTCCTCCACCAGATCCGGTACCTCTCCATGCAGCAGCAGAGTGGCTGGTCTCTGCCCCTCCATCTCAGCAGCAGAAAGGATAACAGAACTCCTTTTACAGATTCTGCGCCTCTCTGTTTAGCCACAGCACCCCCTTATCTCTGCCCCCCCCCCCCCCATCTTACTATTCAGCAGACTCCAGCAGCTGAATCCAGCCCTCCTCTGGTTCTTCTCCAGACCCTGCACTTTCTGCTTCCCAGCTCCAGCCCCAGCTTCTTCCTAGCAGCAGAACAAGAACTGTGATGTAAGGGAGGGTGGGGGGCTTTCGACTTTAGATGGTGGAGGGACTCTTGACACTCAATGTAAGGGAGGGTGGGATGCTCTGGACATCTGCTTATAATTATGAGAATAAGAAATACGTTTCTTGTGGATGATACCAGTGGTGTGCAATCCTCCTTTTAAGACTTGCGTCATCTGCTACAGGAGTGTGAGTGGGCTCCGTGCCGATCTCTGCCTGGCCTTCACAGCTTAAATGTGAATCTTCGAGCACCTGATTTCAGTATGAGGGTGGAGTTGTACACAAACCTTTTAATGCTATCCCTTGTTGGGGGACTGTTTGTGCCGTAGGCAGAGTCTGCTCTTTAGCCGGCTGGACCAGCTTCCTGGTCTCAACAGCTCCAATGCATGTCCTCCTCCAAATCACTCCTCCAGCCACCAGTGGTTAGTAAGTTCGATTCTGTGCCAACAGTTAAACAAAAAGCCAGTTAAGCCACAATAGCTGTGCTGTAAACACTAAACATCCAATATGTGTTTCCAGCGTCCACATAAGTGGCATTCTGCGGTAGATGCTCATGGCTGAGACACCAACCCAGTGTTGCGTCATCTTTTTTATGGACCCCTTAATTTGAGGAGGTAGGGAAGTGAAATGCTGATCAATGCTAGCTCCGCATTCATAGCACAAATCCAAATGATACAAAGTGCTACATGCGCCATATCCTGGTCCTGGGGGACTGGAGGCTCAGAAGATGGTTATGGTGAGACTTTTTCAACTACTACCTTAAATTCCATTCCATATGTCACTTAAAAGATTTGTGTAGGCATGACCCCCTCCCCCTAAGCCCCCCTCACCTATTGAAAAGCATATCTCCGCATTCTTTTTTTCTTGTTCCTGTAGTGAAGAACAACTTTTATTACTCCCTGTGACATCACCAGGGTTATCAAATATTTCCAAGTGCCACTGTTTGGGAGCTTATTAATTATTGACAAGGGCATCCTCCCAGAACTTTATCTCTATAGAGCCCTTTTCATGCACCCAGTAATTGTGGAGGATTGAAGACTACCATTGGAATTCTTGGCAGGCATTCTTGCGAGGTACCATTGGATGTCCTGGCAGAGATCCTTGCAAGTACCATTGGAAGTCCTAGCAGGGATCCTTGCGGGTACCATTAGAAGTCCTGGCAGGGATTCTTGCGAGGTACCATTAGATGTCCTGGCAGGGATTCTTGCAAGGTACCATTGCTTGCGAGTATTCCATATGCTCCAGTCACCTAAGAGGTTATTGTAGGCATGACTCGGGTTGACCCCCTCTAAGCCTCCCTCGTCCATTGAAAAGCATGCCGCAGCATTCTTTTTTTCTTGTTCCTGTAGTGAAAAACAACTTTTATTACTTCCTGTGATATCATCCTCAGGGTTGTCAAATATTTCCAAGTGCCATTGCTTGGGAGCTTATGGATTATTGACAAGGGCATGCTCCCAGAACTTCATCTCTATAGAGCCATTTTCCATGCACCTAGTGATTTGTGGAGGATTGAGGAGTACCATTGGAAGTCCTGGCAGGGATTCTTGCGAGGTACCATGGATGTCCTGGCGGGGATTCTTGCAAGTACCATTGGATGTCCTGGCAGAGATCCTTGCGAGTACCATTGGAAGTCCTGGCAGAGATCCTTGCGAGTACCATTGGAAGTCCTGGCAGAGATCCTTGCGAGTACCATTGGAAGTCCTGGCAGAGATCCTTGCGAGTACCATTGGAAGTCCTGGCAGAGATCCTTGCGAGTACCATTGGAAGTCCTGGCAGAGATCCTTGCGAGTACCTTTGGAAGTCCTAAAGTGCTACGTGCTAACAATAAATGTGAATAATAATAATGATCAAAAAATCAACTAATAATTGCCAATATACTCCAAATCTAATGCAGTTGGAAGAATATTAATATACGCAATGGTAGTCAATTGCTGAAACACAAATACCATAAATAGTGAATAATAGTGTATAATGGGTGCAATACACAAATCAGCTACTAATTGCTAAAATATCATATAAGTGAAATATAAATTGCAAGAAAATATATGTAAGCCGTTGGTGCAACCCAATTGCTAGAAAGGTGAAAAATAAATGTACTACCACAATAAAAATATTAATATTATATACTTTCAAATAATCCCCAAGAGATACCCCCAACTGGGCTAGCAAAGTTGCAATAACTGCTTGCAGATAATCCCAAAGTAAAGTACCACCAGCTGGGCTTGTCCCAAAGCTCTTTGACAGAAAACTTTACCGGAACACAGACAATGACTCTTCAACCTGGGCTGTCAGTCAATCCCCATAGGTGTATACAGAGCGGTACCTCTATCGTGGATCAGTAGGTGAAATGGCTGGTGTTCAAATAGGAAAGGTCACAGGCTTGCAGATGTCCACCCAAAAACAAAGAAAAAATGATATGGTGAAGTATCCTCGGTTGCAATCAGCCATGTCAGAGAGCTTCCGCGATCGCCGCTAGTAGAGTGCGTTCCACGGAGCCAGGAAGAAAACGTCACTTGGTTAGGAGTCAGCCGGATGTTACGTCGATGGGTTTTGCCCCTCCCCCAGGGCGTCATCAAGGGACTTTGCTAGCCCAGTTGGGGGTATCTCTTGGGGATTATTTGAAAGTATATAATATTAATATTTTTATTGTGGTAGTACATTTATTTTTCACCTTTCTAGCAATTGGGTTGCACCAACGGCTTACATATATTTTCTTGCAATTTATATTTCACTTATATGATATTTTAGCAATTAGTAGCTGATTTGTGTATTGCACCCATTACACTATAATTCACTATTTATGGTATTTGTGTTTCAGCAATTGACTACCATTGCGTATATTAATATTCTTCCAACTGCCTTAGATTTGGAGTATATTGGCAATTATTAGTTGATTTTTTGATCATTATTATTATTCACATTTATTGTTAGCATGTAGCACTTTAGTTTTTCATGGTGTAGCTTATTTATCAGCGCTGTATACGTATGTTTTTTATTTTTTAAGTATCAGTACTTTTTTACAGCAGCGATAATATTTATTTGATTTATTTGTCGCTAGCGCTGCTTCTTTCACATAACCTTTGGAAGTCCTGGCAGAGATCCTTGCGCGGTACCATTGGAAGTCCTGGCGGGGATTCTTGTGCGGTACCATTAGATGTCCTGGCAGGGATCTATGCAAGTACCATTGCTTGCAAGTATTCCATATGCTCCAGTCACCTAAAAGATTATTGTAGGCATGACTCAGGTTGACCCCCTCTAAGCCTCCCTCGCCCATTGAAAAGCATGTCCCAGCATTCTTTTTTTTTCTTGTTCCTGTAGAGAAAAACAACTTTTATCACTCCCTGTGACATCATCACCAGGGTTGTCAATTATTTCCAGGAGCCACTGATTGGGAGCTTATTGATTATTAACAAGGGCATGCTCCCAGAACTACATCTCCATATAGCGCTTTCCCTGCACCCAGTAATTGTGCGGGAGCATTGGTTTGCTAGCAAAGAAATCAATGTATGAATGTGGAGAGGAACAGAGATGGGTGGAGTTCTTTAGTCCAGAAGGCAGGGTTGACAATGCTGCTTTGGATTCCAGAGTAGAAAAGGTGCTGTGGTCTTGCCTCAGACGAGAAGGTAGGAGATCATTGGATTTCTGGCAGATCAACGGGTATTTTTCTGTACTTGCTGAGTTTGTAAAGGAATAAAACATGGGGAAATGTTCAAGTTTTGCTGAGTTGTACTGAATGTTTTTTTTTTTTTTTTTTTTTTACACGGACATGCACTTTAAGGATTCATGTCAAGGACAAATGGAGCATGCTTTTAGCTGTATCCACTTGAATTTGACATCAGTTTGAGTTGCTTCTGAAATTATTCAGAGTTCATTGAGGTGTACTTGACCACCTTCTGACCTGCCTTTTCACATCGAGCAACCTATTTCCAGCCGCTTTTGCATTACCATTTAGTTTACTTTTATAAATAAAGAGATATTACTGATACAAACAAAAGCTTGTTGATGCTGGCCCTCCCTTCGACATTGTACATCTAGGTTTCATATATAATGCTACATTGATTTTTTATTTGGTGGTTATTTGGGATGCAAACTAATAAATCCTTTTCTTTGCAATAGGGTCAGTCACGACGTCTTCAGGTGGAGGTGCGCTCTGTGCAAGACTCTGGAACGTTACCTCTAATAGAAGACTCAATTTTGTCGGTGTCAGTGGGCTGTGTGAAAATTGTCCATACAAAATCGGGCAAGTCTCAAGATACACACCAGGTGAGTACAGTGCCGGAGCCCTGTATCAGACACTTTCACAGGATTTTCATATGCAACGTTTCTGTCCGGGAAAGCTCAATTTCTCTATTTTCCTCCCTGTAAAAACACCTCTTCGTAATCCCATCGCAGTCAAGTTACTGGTGCTATAGCATTGGTTGTGTGTTGGCTGCCAAAGGAGAAGGTCGCTGTTCTGCTAGATCCATTGAGGGTATGGATAGGTAGCTCTGGAACCCTGAAATTTGCCTATTGGTGTTATAATCTTGTATTTTTTCAGTAGTTTATATGCAGGGTGACTGCATTATGGACTGGTGGCTTCTTCACACCCAAATGATTTCCATAGTTTGCAATGCAGATAAATTCATCCTAGATTGAACACAGGGGGCCAGCTGTCTTTTACAGGTACTTACAGCTGACTCACCTGATGACGTGCTGCAGTGCCTGTGCATCATCAGGGGGCCAGCTGTCTTTTACAGGTGCTTGCACCTTGCTTCCCTGATGACGGGCTGTGACACCTATGCATCATCAGGGAGCCAGATTTATTTTACAGATACTTGCAGCTGGCTTTCTTAAAGTTATGTGCCGCCTGTACAAGATCGGAGGGGGGCAGCTGCATTTTACAGGTACTTACAGCTGGCTTCCCTAATGACGTGATGTGGATCCTGTGCATCATCAGGGAGCCTAATGTATTTTACAGGTACTTGCAGCTGACTCCATGATGACATGCTGCGGCACCTGTGCATCATCGGGGGGGGCGGGGGGGGGGGGGGGGGCAGCTGTCTTTTAAAGGTACTAGCAGTTGACTCCCCTGATGACGTGCTGCAGCACCTGTACATGATCAAAGGGGGCAACTGTCTTTTACAGGTACTTGCAGCTGGCTCCCTGATGACATGTTGCAGCACCTGTACATATTCAGGGGGGCAACTGTCTTTTACAGGTACTTGCAGCTGGCTCTCCTGATGGTGTGCTGGGGCGCCTGTCCATCATCAGGGGGGTCAGCTGTCAGAACCCAGGACAATCAGCTGGCCTTTTAAAGAAGTCACAGTTGAAAATAGTGGGGTGCAGCAGCGGCATTGCAGATCCCTACTGGACAACACTATGTAGCTGGATGTAAAAGTATCTATTTCTGGATTACCCAGAAAAAAGGTAAGAGGGCATAAATGGAGGGGGTGAAGTTACTCTTGGCATAGGAAATTATGTGTACAGACTGAATTGAAGATGACATTTAACCAATTGAGTGATGAAGCACAGAGTTCATTAGCAGCTGGTTCATGCAGCCATATAAATTATTTCCCATTCCTAAACCCTGATGATGATGTGGCCCCCAAAATGCATATTCCACCCTGTTTTTCTTTGGAATGAATTTGCATCTAGACTCTTGGTTTGGCGCTTCAATCTCTGATTCATTTGTTTACTAATGGATCAGTAACACTGGTCATCTGCTAGCTTTTACAAACAGAGGATCGGTGATCAGGTAGAGCCACTAATTGGTCAGCTTTGCCTTTGTCTATCCAGAGCCTATTCTGCAGAGATCATGTGACTTGTGCTATGGCACTGGTCATGTGACCAGAATCGGAGGTGTAGCACCCTCCTAGGACAGGCTGGTAGGCAGATTTAGTTATTGGCTTACTCTGTAATCAGAGGGGCTGAGATTGATTGCCCATATCTGTTCCTAGTTCAACAGCCTGAAAATTTGATAGTTTCCCTCTGCCTTTGTGATGAACTTTATAGAGCTTAGGGCAGGAGATTCAGATGCCTAGGCTGAATATTTACCATGCTCTGGTGAATTCCTAGGGAGGTGAACCCAGTAGGTGGTCAGAGAAGGTGGTATGTTGGCTGGAGACCTGCTCAGACTCTTTCCCCGAGAGGGAACTGATCTGCAAGCTTCAGGGGCTGTTTTGCCCCTGGAGCACTGCTGGACTACTCTCCAATGGACGGAGCCTATGTACTTACTCCTACTCCTAACTAATCTTACTCAGGGATCTATGAGTAGAGCCTTATACCTGTGCCGCAGTCTATTCATGGTCCTCAGCCGTGGATGTGTGGACTGTTTCAGTTTGTCTGCTTGTGCTACCTTATAGTTCCCAGCTGTAAGGACGCGAACTAAATAAAAATGTTGACGTTACGCACACTTAAAGGTACTATTTTATTTCAGATATATTTAAGCCTATATTTTCTGTGTTACAGGACAGCGGAGAGGATGTTGACAGCTATCAGGTAACAAAAAAAATGCATTAATTGTGTTTATGTGAAAAATATATGAAGAAGATCTCAAAAGCCAATGTAAAAGACTGAGACCATTTTTTATTTATTTTTGGCAACTTTGTGATAACCTTGTCTAGTTTAATCTGGTGTGGTTTGAAATCTTGGCCCAGCCGCACCCCTGTTTTATGTCATTCCCCTTTATATACAGATTTTAGGACAGCTATTATCTGGAACACTTTATAGCCAGCAGTCAGCACATCTCGCCTGCCCTGCTCCTGGCGGGTCTCCCCTGTGTCTTCATCCTGCAGCCAGCACAGCCTGGCAAGACCTCCGACAAAGGCAGATCTTTAGTCTAGTAAAAAACTATTTATTTCAAAGCTGAAGCTTCACACAATTCAATTATTAGATTAAAAAAAAAAAATCCTGTAATAAAGCATGCCTTTGAAGAACTTTTGCTCCATTTTAGATTGTTAAAGCTGAATATCATGTGGCATTTTTTTTTATGCGGATGGGTCTGTGGATGGGTCCTTGGATGGGTCCTGAGATGGTCCATCTTTGAGGGCCTATGTGTTGCAGTCAAGTGCAATACACCACACATAACCACAAAAGCCCAATTCTGGGCAAAAAAAAAAAAAAAATTCCCATGCGGTGGAGCTGTGCCCACACTGCATGGGTCAACTGCTTGTTTTGTCCAGGGGAGAGGAGAAATCTGTATATTCACCTGATCCTCTGCTCCACCGCCAGTTGGCCTCTCCCATGATCCAGCGATGGACTGTTCCTGATAGCCTCACTTTCAGAGCAGGTCTATGGGCATGATGACGTCAGGAACAGTCCACTGCACAAGATTGTGGTGGGTGACAGGAGCTACAGGGGTAGGTCTTGTACGGGGAGGATCAGAGCATTAGGTAAGTATATCTATATTCTCTAATCTCCTAGACCAGGGGTTTCCAAACTTTCAAAGGGGCAGTTTACTGTTGTTCAGACTTTAGCGGGGGCCGGATTGTGCCCAATGGGAGGAATACTGCCCCATCGTTGGTGTCAGTGATCGGAGTAGTGCCTGATTGTTGGTGTCAGTGGCAGGAATTCTGTCCCATTGTTGGTGTCAGTGGTAGGAAATATGTCCCATTGTTGGTGTCAGTGGTGGGAATAGTGCCCTATTGGTGTCAGAAGGGGGAATAGTGCCCTATTGGTGTCAGTGGGAGGAATAGTGCCCTATTGGTGTCAGTGGGAGGAATAGTGCCCTATTGGTGTCAGTGGGAGGAATAGTGTCATATTGTTAGTATTATTGGCAGGAATAGTGCCCTATTGTTGGTATCAGTGGCAAGAATTATGCCTCATTGATGGTGTCAGTAGCAGGAATAATGCCTCAAGGGCTGGATTAAGGCAAGCAAAGGGCCACATCCAGCAGAGACCACTGCCCTAGAAAAAAATGAGCAGTTAACCCATGCAGTGCAGGCACAGCCTCACGGCATGGGAAAACTTTTTTTTTTTTTGCCTGGACTTGGGCTTTAATGCAGTATATGTGCATTGTGCAGCAGTGCCATATATTCTGAATGAGGTATATGGCACCCCAATCCACATGTACAGTAGTTGTGTTTTTTTTTTTTGATAATAAATTCTTTATTTAGACAAATGCTGGAACAGGAAACCACTTTGCAAGGTGGTATTTCAGGTGATACATTTTGTATATTAGTGTACAGAGGTGGCATAGAAAGCAGGTTTCTAATGGTCATCATGGGATAAATTAAGGTATTGATAGCATGCAGAACTATGGGTACCACTGTCGTTTTTAGATGTATTTTGGGTTAAGAACAAAAGCAATAGTGGAAGAGAAGTGAGTGAAAGGTTTAAAAGAGAAATATGGGAAATTTAAAAAAATTAAACATATATACCGCCTAGGTAGATGCAGAATTGATCCGATGCTGCATCTGTCCACCACTGCTTGTAAGACTGAGAACTGAGTGGCCATATGATCGGTCACATTGCTCGGTTCTCAGTTTTTCGCAGGCAGAGAGCAGTCACTGTAAGTGTCACCAGCTCGCTACTGTGCCCTTTCAGTGTTTACTGGAGCACGGGGCTGTGGAGGGGGCGGAAGCGACTGGCTCAGGCTCTCAGCAGAATGCTGAGAGGCTAAGCCAGCTGCCAACCAGGCATCTGGGTGGATCCTGACATTAAAGTCAAGCTCTCTTCAGAGTCTGAACCAGGCTCAGTGACATCAGCCAACAGCTGTCTTTAGCCTGCTGTAGGCTGAATACAGGTCACAGAAGTACACAAGTAATGCTTTGGCTCTGCTTCTCTTTTAAGACAGGATTGGGTATGGAAGGGTGAAGGAAGCAAGAAAGGAGATGGGGGGGGGGGGCGCTAGGGTTACAATGGGGGAATTGGGAATCAGAAAAACCAGGGGGTGTCCACAGATAACTATGGAACATATATATGATATTTCTTAATGCGCCTGTGCTGCAGGGCACCAAAGTACGCGTCTGCATGTTGCGGTGTGCTGCATTGGGGAAGAAATGGTCTAGGTGCATTGCATGTGTTACCTGGCCATTCAAACTGAAGGAGCTGCCTTAGAATGCAATGCAGTCTTACATAACACACCTTAACATGCCACAGTCATGTGAATGGGCCCTAAGTTTTGGGAGTGTTCTTCATTGGACTCCACATCTTGGGGCTTAGCTGTAAATCAGGAGGCATTGTGATTTGTCTTCTCTCAGGACCGGGATCTGGACAGACTGAAGAGGAAATGGCTGAACGCTCTCACCAAGCGCCAGGAGTATTTGGACCAACAACTGCAGAAACTCGTCAGCAAGCCAGGTGAATGTGCGATCTGTTGTCAGAACAACACAGCCTTGTTTATAATGCATTGCAACACTCAACCTGTGGGGAGACAATGGCATTGTATTGGTGGGTTGCATGGTTTTGCACAGAGCAGCCCCGCTTCTCCTGATCTTAGCCCATGCTGGCGCTCCCGGCTCCCCCCCCCCACTGAGTCCCCTCATAGCAGGCTGCTTGCTATGGGGGCACTTGTGCAGGCTCACTCTTAAGCGCCGCTCTGTGTGTCAATGGACTCAGTCCTGCCCCCCCACTCATTCCCTCAATGGCTCCTGCTGCTGCCTCTGAGGCAATGAGGAGGAAGAGAGCCCAAAGAGCCTCTGCTCATGGCGCTGGATCAAGATTGGGCTCAGGTAAGTATGGGGGGTGGCTGTGGGGGTGGGAGCTGCATGCAGAAGGTTTTATACATTAAGGTGTTACTAAACCCACAACCGTAAAATCAGTGTGTATATGCAGTAAAGCATGCTTGTTATACTCACTGTGGCACCTTAATCCTGTGCATTGTGTAAAAAAGGCGGTTTGATCCTGACTCTTCTCTGATCCTCCCCTTTTTCTACTGTCCCCAATTGATCTCCTGATAAGACAGAGCCTTTGAAGTCACTCTACACATGCTCAGTTTGGTGTGTATTGCTAGAAATTTTCTTTTCTTGGGAGAGTGCATGTGATCAGCACAGGGCCAATCAGCACTGTCCAGATAGAGGGCCAGGGGTTCTGCAGCCTCATAGGACAGTCAGAGTAGAATGGAAACTCCTTCTACAAGCTTTAACCAGACACTGATAGAAGTCACAAGACTGCTATATACTGCTGATCAGAAAAGGTATTTATCAGTTTATATTTAGTAAAATAATTTCATTTCCATGTTCTGTGTACGGTGGGAGATCAGATATAGTGAATGCAGGCTCTTGGGTTTAGTAACACATTATTGCAGAGAATGCATTAAAGTAAGAAACCTTCTGCCTTTACAACCACTTTAACATTTGAACCCAGGGGAGGCTTTCATGTGCTTCCCAACTATGTGATCACTGTCTTTGGCCGTCAGTGATAATGCGATTAGGAACCCATCCTACCAGCTCGTCAATGTAACTTTGGTGACTGCATGGCCACAGTGCTAGAGCACAAAAAAGCACCAAATATATGTAACCACACAGACTAAGGCTCACCTCTATCTCATCCAATCTGAGAATGCTTTGCATTCATTGAGAAAATGCAAAGCCCTCTCTGAATGGCACCTATGCCAAGCAGCCGCCCTCCTGTATTCATAATGCAGCAAGACGACTGCTCAGATCGACATTTGAAAGCTAGTGGAGATCACTGTAGTAAAGATCAGAGCAGCCTTTCTCAACCTTTCAACACAGAGGAACCCTTGAAATAACTTTCTGGATTCAGGGAACCCCTGCTAATAATAACTATATCTATAACTCAGGAAACATTAGTGTGATGGTCAGTGGGAAGAATTCTCCTTACCAGGGGCGTTGCTAGGTGGAAAAAAAAACAGGGGCTTCAGCCCGAAGTCTGAGCCCAGCATCGGGTAATACCTACCTGACGCATGCTGACCTTCTTGATGCTGACCTACCTGATGCACGCTGACCTACTTGACACAGACCTAGCTGATGCACACTGACCTAGCTGACGCACACTGACCTAGCTGACGCACCCTGACCTACACTGACGCAGCCTGACCTACACTGACCCCCCTGACCTACACTGACCTACCTGACCCACACTGACCCACACTGACCTACACTGACCTACACTGACCTACCTGACCTACAATGACCTACCTGACCTACACTGACCTACACTGACCTACCTGACCTACACTGACGCACACTGACCTACCTGACCAGACTTCAGGTGTCGTCCTGCAGCTCAGCGGCGCGCCCATCACACAGTATAGACTCCAGTCAGCCAGAGCCATGATGAGGAGAGGAGAGCCGCCCGCTGAGTGTTGTCGGGATCTTCTGACAGTGGCGCGGTGGCCACATTGTAATTCCCACCTTCTGGAGCCTGCAGCGCCTATGATGAACGTCCCGGCATTGGACCAGTGGGACGTCCATCAGCGCTGCAGGCTCCAGAAGGCGGGATCTGCTATTACACTCTGCCGCGCTTGGGATCAGATTGGTCCCCGCTCGGCGGCGCTTGGGGCTATAAATAGAACAGTGCCCACCCAAGACCAGAGGCTTTTTGGGGACCCACTCGCGGCTTCAGCCACTGTCAGCCCCCCCTCTGCCGACATCACTTCTCCTTACACTTGTGGTCAAAGGGAAGATTTACCCCCTTATTGAAAGCTAAAAAAATCAATGGTGTCAGTGGGAACTTATCTGAGAGGCAGAAATTGCTCATCACGCAGGGATCCCTCGCAACCCTCTGGAGGAATCCTAGAGTTTTGGTTGAGAAACCCTGTTCTAGAGGGATTTCACAGGTATGGTATATATACTGTACATAGTTACATTGGTCTAAGCTGGGATAATGTAACTATGTATTAATATCCATACCTGGCATTCTTCTTTAAATTCTAAGGCACATTACAGGGAATTACCAGGCCGCAAACAAAAGACAAACACTGCAAGTGCAGACATTAGCTGCTATAGATCATGTATTAAATGAAGGGTTTAAATAACACTTTATAGGAAGTCTTGTGCTCTTGTCTGCAGATAAGACAGAAGATGATGCAGATCGAGAAGCGCAGCTCTTGGAGATGAGACTTACTTTGACCGAAGAGAGGAACTCCGTCCTCGTCCCTTCAGCTGGAAGTGGGATTCCCGGAGCGCCAGCAAATTGGTGAGCACAGGGTTGATTTGTTTTTTGATACTGTCATCTTATACAGCATTTCCCTCTGGAGGCTTCATCCTTCTGTTATGTCACCAGTTCTCTGACAGGCTAGTTTACACTTCTTTCATCATGACTTCCATGCAGGACCAGGACAGGTTCAATCAGTACCCAGGGCAAGGATGTGGAACTGCGTTCCCATGCCCCCACTCCTAATGCATGCTATGTAAGCACCCTGTGCCCCTTCTCTGCCCCCTTACTCTGACTATCCGTCATAGCACAGGGGTTTAGTTTGCACACATTTGCAAATACATGCGTAAGCTGTAGGCCCCGTCAAGGTACCCTGTCTACTGTAGTTCCTAACTTTAAATTCTGAGTGTCCACAATGGGAGCACATGCATTGTAATGGATAGGCAGAGGGCAGGTGACTCTGGAAAGAGCCCACCACTCCTTAAAGGAACGGGCACACCCAGCACATAGCACTATGGCAGCAAAGTTGTCAGTGCGATGCCTGACCAATATAATCAAAAATACAAACCAGTGGCCACTGCCCCCCCACCTATAACTGTTCTTTTCACAAGGAGCACAAGAAGGACAACGTATGTCAAACATATGTTCTTAACGCATATTGTTAGACAGGTCAATTTGGTTGGTCGCTGGCTGGTTGGCAAGTTTAAGCTTGGTATTTGACATACGTCGCCCTTCCAGTGCTTCTTGCTGCAAAGACCAGTTATAGGTGGGGGGGGGCAGTGGCCACTTGTTTGTGTTTTTGATTATATTGGTCAGGCAACGCACTGACATCTTTGCTGCCATAGGGCTATGTGCTGGGTTTTCAGTGTGCCCCTGTACCTTTTAAGGAGTGGTGGGCTCTTTCCAGGCTCACCTGCCCTCTACCTATCCATTAAAATGCATGCGCTCCCATTGTGGACACTCAGAAGTTAGATTTGGGGACTACAGAAAACCGGGTACCTTAACGGGGTCTGCAGCTTACCCATGTATTTGCAAACATGTGCAGACTAAATCCCTGTTCTTAATGCATATTATTAGACAGGTCAATTCGGTTGGTCGCTGGCTGGTGGGTAAGTTTGAGCTTGGAAATCTCTTTGTATTTGAACTATTTAGGGGAACATTAAATGTGGGGTCTGGCTTTAAGCAGACTACAATAAACAGTCCCAGTAAACTGTTTGGTAAAATTTTTACCCCAGCACTATTAGTTTATAACTTTCAGTGCTGCTGGCTCCTGCTCTCTCACTACTGCTTCCTTGAACTTCCAGTCTGCACAGAAAAGTGTTAACAATGGATGGTGCTGTCTCTGTTAGCTTGGAGAAGGGAGGAGGAGGGGGTTGCCTTGCCATCCTAGTCTATGGTGCCAGAGGCGTACCCATGGGGGGGATCGGTCCATTAGGGTGCCACACATTGGGGGGTGACAGCAGGGCCACTGGGAGATCACCAGCCCTCCCACACCGGGTGGATCTGCCATCTCAGCAGGAGGGGCCTGAAAGTAGAGCGGGGAGGACTCCAAAATCCTGTCCACCAATAAGCTAATCTCCTGTGCCGCTGTTTAGAAAAAAAACTTCTCTGGGCCCCCTGTGTTCAGTGGGAGCCAAGGGACAGAAAACGGACAGAATCGCTTTCAGCTTTAGGTGGATTAATCCGCAGCAGCGTGCTACACAGTTGAAGGCCAGCCTCTTCTATAGCAGTACACTGGTGCAGACTGGGAGCGCTGCTGTGGATTGATCCGCCTAAAGCTGAAAGTGATGAAATGGTCTGCTCTCTGTCCCTCGGCCCCCGCTGAACACAGGGGACCTGGAAACGTTTTTTTTTCCAAACAGCTGCACAGGAGATTAGCTTATTGGTGGACAGGATTTGGGAGTCCCCGTCCGCTCTACCGGGCTCAAAGCTCCAGAGGAACCACCTGCAGGACTAGCACTGCACCGGAGACCCAGGTAGAAGAAGCTGTGCAGACCAGGTGCTGGAGGGGGGGGGCGACGACGACGACGAACCATGCTGCATTTGAACTCTTGGGTAATACCAAGCATGTTTGGGGTGATGCATCTGAGGGGTTCCTCCCACTGCCCCCCCCCCCCCCCCCCATTGATGGGCACTGATGAGGCTGCATTGATGGGGCTGCATTGATGGATACTGAGGAGGCTGCATTAATCAGCCCTTTGAAGGGCATTGCTGTAGATTAGGGTACACTAGTGTTGCCCTCTGAAGAGTGAACCACAGTGTATCACTTTTCAGAAGGTGTTTGACAGCGTCAAGGAAGCATTATATTGCCTCCTCACCATCTGATTGAATCCCTAAAAACCTGCACCACCTCACTGCAACGGTGTTCTTTTTTTGGGAGGGGGGGGGCAGATACAGGATCTGCCTGGGGTGCCAAATGCTCTAGGTACGCCTCTGTATGGTGCTGTGTGTTTCTATTGACATACACACACTGTAGGGAGCCACAACTTTACTCCCTGCATGCAAGGGTGTCTCCATAGGATACTGCAACAGAAAGGAGCCACCCTGAAACGGGAAACCTGTAGTCAGAGTAAGGGGGCAGAGAAGGGGCACAGGGTGCTTACATAGAATGCATTAAGGGTGGGGGCGTGGGAGCGCAGCTCCACATCCTTGCCCTGTGTTACCCTGAAAAATCTATATTTAAGATTTTTCATATCTCATAGATATGAGGTGGGTTAAATAAGAGTTCTTTTTGACGAAGAGTGAAAGCTTAAAATATAACAACATTTATTAGGAAGCAGTTGGAAGTCTAGCTAATACACAATCATCTGTCTATCGCCTTACACCAAGGAAGAAAATATTAGGTTGAAATAAAGTATTTACATTAAGGAATACAGGGTATATTCCTCAATACAGTAATCTACACACATATTTAGTTACAAGTAAAAGGGCATTCCTTTCCCATAATTACCCATCCTTACCAAAGCTCCTTTCAGCTTGCTGGTCATCAGAGAGAGAGCCTAGCTCCCCCTTGGCTCTGAGTATATCAAACCAAGCTGATGTCTCATTGGTTGGCCTAGCTTGGATCATGATTGGAGGGCTTACTCCATAAGTCGGCCCCCTTTCATGCAAATCCTTGTGACTATGTTGGCCAAGTGTGTCAATTGTATATCCCAGCATGGCACCCTTTCAAAGGAGTAGGTATAGAACAATGGAATTGGCTCTCCCTTGTTTGCATATACAAGCCTTGGCCCACATTGTCAGCTCTTAGCAAAAACTTAAATGAAACCCTTTTTGAAATATATTCATTATTACAATATTTTACAGTTATTAATGGAGATTTCACACAAACTTATAAGGCAACAGATGGCCCCTTGTGGCCAGTTGAGAATATGAGACTCGGCCACACCTAGAATAATGGTTTATGTGCAATCTCCTTTAATATTTGGCACTTTCGGCTTTACCCTCTGAAATGAAATAAAACTCTTTGAGAAGAAAAAAAAACTTTTAAACTCTCCATCTCTACAGTTCACACTTCTGGATCCCAGTATTGGTAGTCATCACTTGTTCTGGATGTCATAAGTCCAAAATAGAAATCATGAGAAACAGCACCAAAACAATAAGGAAAAAAAAAAAAAAAAAAAAAAAAAAAAAAAAAACAACAACATGAGGATCCTTGTTCTCAACAGTCCAATAATAACAATAGTCCGATAATAACAGTACGAAAGTCCATACGGCGAATCTGGTCCTGTTGCCCTTGCTTCTGGGACGGCCTTCACTGGTGATTCCAAGTGGATACAGCATAAAATAATAGCCTGGGGACCAGCTTTTCCTGGCTTTCCAAGATTATACTTTATTAATGTGGACAAAGGTAGAAAAATAAAAACACAAGTACATTTAAAACATATGCATTCAACTGAATGCTTATCTGGTAAGTCTGAGCCGTAAGGACCTTTGATTAGAATTGTCATAGATATACTGCGACATACTAATGAGACCCCTTTCCCAGTGACATGTGTAACAATTTGAATGGTTACGCCCTTCAGCCAGGTGTCTGATTTTCATCCCCCCATCTTTCTTCCTCCATTGTCATATGCCTGCAAGTACCTCTGCCCCACCTTCTGTGGAATACCACGTTGCGTGTGCGTGTATGACCCTTCACGTGTTCTGGGGAGTTTAGTTGCCATCGCAACTCACCACTAACTCCTTTTACTGAAACTGGGTACAGTTCAACCTTGGCTGGTGCCAAACCTTTGGGCATATAGCTCCGTTATTGGCTACCATGTGTAGCTACTGTATGAGTCCTGCCTTTAGCAGGCTACAGAAGAGGTCATCACTTTAAGAGTTTTCCGTGCAGATTAGGCAGTGTCGCCTATGCAGACAAAAATAACTTGATTTCAGAATACGGATAAGTGTGATGTCATCAGTCACTAGTGGCTTCAGGAACAATCAAACTAAATTACTCTTAAGTACGATTGTACTATACTCCCTGCTATTTGCCAATCACTATGAGTCTCCCCAGTCCCAGTATATCTATATGATATTCACACAATGCTCTTTGAACTTAGTTATGGCACGAAAAAGAAAACTGACCAACAAAAAAAAAATTGATCAATGACCACATATGATGACTGCCCAATATTAGAACTGTAGAGAGGATTGTATGTCACATATATAAAGAAAATAGTCACATGACTGTTGCTAACACCCAGGTGTTACTGTCATAGTTGGTAATAGCTACAATCACATACATTTATATAACAATTATCCAATGTCGAAAGAGAGAAGAAAAACTGTTGGAACTTGGTCCATCCCCAAAAAACTATAGGGAAGCTTTAATATTCTATATCAACATTTCTAACCATTTTAAATGTTCTCCATATAATGTTCCCCCTACTCCCCTCTTTTTTTTTCCCTTTTCTTTATTTTACCCTAGTGAAACTAAACTCAAGAATTGCCAAACAAAAAAAAAAATAGAGGTACTATAGGAAAGAAAGAAAAATAGAAAACATAAAAAAAAGGAATTAAAAAAAAAAAATATATATATATATAAATAAAAATCTTTCTTCCCCCTTTGTTTTTTTGTAAACAAAAAAAATTACCGTTAAGAAAAAAGAAAAAAAAAATAATAAGAATAAAAATGAGAGAAAAAAAAAAAAATTAACAAGTTAAAAAAAAATTGAATCTGTATCCTGTCAAAAAAAAAAAACATTGAAATTGCCTTCAAACATTGTAGCTATTCAAAAGGCAACACCCTCTGACGGTGGTGATTAACATATTAATTGACTCTCAGTGCAAATCTATTTGCAATTCAATCAGGCCACAAGAACTTGTATTACAGAGAGCAGGATCTCTGTTTTAAAAAAAAGTTTAAATGTTTTTCTTTTTAGAATTTAGTTGGGCCTGAGTGCAATTAATTGGATTCAAGGCTTCTCCTTAAAACAAAAAAAAAAATAAAAATTATGTTTCAAGGTCCTCTGTGTTTCAAAGTACTTTGTCCAGTCTGGGTCCAATCATTTGTCCTTGTCTGTGTATGTCTCCTAAAATACAAAACTCAAAAATTAATAACACCTCACTGTACCTCTCTGAGAGGTTCATAATGGACTAAACTAGTAGTGGATGATTGGAACAGACTTTCAGCTGAGATAATGCGTCCATCCACAGTAAGTACAGTCGAAAATGTACAGACACACCCACATATCTGTACTCTGACAAACAAAAAGTTATAGGAAAACCTGGTGTGTTTGTAAGAACTTAAAGTTTAAGAAGACAACCTGTAGACATAAAACCTTTACACATATTAACAGCACATGCGTCAATTTGGAAGGAAAAACAAAACATCAGACCTACTGAATCCATAAGATGCCACAAAGGTGCAAAGCAATGCATTGTTATGTATTTTCCATGTATCAGAGTGAATGAAACTTCACTCTAAGCCACAGGAAAGGAAAAATTATCAAACAAAATCCCTACTCAGAGTTATAGGGATCGAGATCTCTTATCTGTGCACAGGTTATTTATTCGCGAATACATATAAACTTGTAAAAAAAAATAGTATTAATTTAAACTGGTACCAGTATTGAACTCATTACAAACGAGAAAAAAAAAATTATTAAAATAATCATAAACATTACAAAGCATGCGCATTAGTGTGATCACACTTATTGATGGCCATAAAAACAATGTACACCCCTACAAAAAAAAAAATCTTTCTTTACACATGGACAGTTCATACCCATGCATTCCATCACTCAGACACACACATTCATTTAGATTGAACCCATACATTGTGGATAAAGCTTTGTTAATTACAAATGAAAAGCTAGGAGTTTCAGGCCTCTGGGAGAATACAAAGGAAAGAAGAGAGAGAAAGAAAAACCAACACAATGGACTGTTACACCTTACCTTTGTTAGGCGCGTATTTTACGCATATGTACAGCAACCTACAATACAGCTGCTTTATATGTACATTTATTTTCAGGAACTCACTTAACCTGAAAAAAACTTGTAGAAAACAGTTATTAACTCTATCCCCCTCTTTTTTTCTCTTTAACTTTATTTAAAGCAAACAATACCTCATTCATACGTGTATATTGGTAAATGGTCCATAACATTCCTGTCTGGATATAGTGACACTTAAATGTCATAGAACTCTATAACATAACTTATATATTGTATTGCCACCCCGGCTTTAGTGTAGTGGTTTGTTTCTCGATGGACAAATTACTCCCTCCATTTTTCCAATTCAAGGAGTCAATAACATTTCTTTTAAAGGATTGGAATTCTTTCACAAACTCATCCCGTTCCTGTTTAATTTGCCTAATCTCCTGCTGTAAAGCCTCATTTTCGGCTTTAATAGTTGAGGAAGGGATGTATGATTTTGCATTTTCATATTTCCTAGGCCCTTCACCCCAGCGCGGTGAGTATACTTCCACATCACGCCTCTTGGTTGTATATTGCTTGTGTTTAAATAACTTTTTCCCAGAAGACAAACAAAACTGCGAAATATGCCCCCATAACCCACACGTGTAGCACTTTACCTTTTGTAAAGTATTAAAGCATCTCTTAACAACTGGTGTGGTTTTAGGCCGAGAATATTCCATGGCTCCAACTTGATTAACCACATTTCCTGTCTTCCTAGGAGGTCTAGGGGTATTTACAAAAGAGCTCTCACCTTTTAATGAGTTGTTGAAATTAACAACTTCTCCAGGAGGAGATAACTTCCTGTTGTCTCTAGAAATACTCAACCTGGTTGCATTACAATCTATGGTATGTGTAGATTGCACACGCTGCCCTGGGCTGGAAGATGCCTTAACCTGGCCACTAGGCCTTCTCCCATCTAAGAGCTCACAGCTCTGTTGTACATTGGTTGTGTGTGGAATGTGTTCATTAGTTTTAATTTTGTGAGTGAAAGCAGCCACACTCCTGAGGGTTTTTACTGGTTGAATTGGATATACCTCTGAAATCCCCTCATTTCCTTTACTATCAAACCCCAAACGTGTTTGATTTCCTTCAGGTGAGGAGAGGATCTGGATCCTACCCATGATGGGGAACTTGTCTTGCTCCTCATTTGTGGATAGCTGGCCCCCATTGTTTAGTGGGTCTGTGACCATGGTGCATTCTCGATTTTCCTGTGGCTCAGCGATTTCTCCCATCGCCACAGGAAAAGTAGAATTAGGACCCATATCTTCACCTCCCCAGTACTTTTCATATTCCTCTGTGTCCCCTATTTTATAGGCACAAGTAGGTGCCGTTGCATTAGCATGTTCACATCTGCTAGCCCCAGCCACCTGTCCTTTGAGAATTGAAATTGTTTGTAGCAACTGTGACTCTGTTTGTGTGCACTGTGTGTGATCTATAAATTTTCCTTTCTTAGTTTCATGTAACTGATTTTGGATCACTTTATATGCAGTAATTATGTGGTCCAGTTCAGTCTCCACTTTGGTTAGCCTGTTTTTATATTGTACCACTTCTTTTTGAGCCAATTTGTACTTTTTAACATTTTCCTCCTGTGAGGCATTAACCATTTGATTAAGGGTAGTTAAGGTTTGTACTTGGTTATGTAAAGCTGTATTCTCCTTTTCCCTCTTAGAAATTGTACTATTTTTATTATAGACTATATCTTCTAATTGCTGTATTTTAGTATTCATAGCCATGCAAGCCGAATACATGCCTGCTACAGCTAAACTTTTGAGCTTTTTATCCTTTTTGGTTGTTTTAAATTGTTCTTCAAATAACTCTTGGACATAGTCCCAAGGCGAACCTTGTAATCTAGCATCACATGCAAATTCATTGCTCTTATATTTAAGAGTATAACTTGCTACAAACTTTTCTAGAGAGGACATGGCTGCCATTATCAACAAATAATATGCACAATTTGTAAGCTAGATTAAGTTAAATGTTCCCCTGTACTATACAGTCACTATAGAAGGAGGGAAAAAACAATAAACAGAAACTCCAATAGAATAAAAATTCTGAAAATACAGTAAAGTGTAGAAAATAAAAGATATTTTCAGCTCTCAATAACACAATCTTTCAGCTTAGTGGAGACACACTCACTAGCCTGTAGCCTACACACAATAGACTGTAGTTTACCTTGTCTGGGCCTACACCCGCAAAACAATAGACCCGGGGGATAAAGGTAACAATAGTAAAGCCACCAGGATCAAATAGGGTGGGTAGCCCTCTAGGTTTACAATAGAAAGGTAAACACAGCCGTGTTTACACCAATGTTAAACCAAATTCAGTTTAAAAAAAAAAAAAAAAAAAAATCTACCACAAACTCAGATTATCAAATAATTTTGGATAGGGTTTATCCTTAACAAAAAAAAATTTCAAGGTATAATACAGTATGCTAGAGGCACCTTATACCCTATAATAATAATCTTTATCAAATATTAGCTTTAGTAACAAGACGTCCACCGTTTTGTACTTTAACTCACGCCAATGAAAATATTACTGCTTGTAAATTCTCACAGCTAAAAAAAACAAACAAATAAACCAAACTACTCTCTTGTAGCTCATTTCCAATGTCCTTCACACAATACTATGCCTTTAGTGGACACACCATTTAAATTAAAAACAAACATCTGTTGAACCTTTTCAACAAAACTAAGACCACCCTTAATCGGTGTCTTTTCAATGAAACACATGTACTCACCATACAGCACACTCAAACCCTGGTTAGATAGAGAGCAATGAAGCTTGGTGAGCCCAAAAGAAACAAAAACAAAACAAAAACAAAAAATTTTTCCCGCTCTGTACTTCCTCCCCATTACATTTAATCCGGATTATAATGGTACATCCAAAGTACTTTTTTCAAGTATAATTACGGGATATTAAGCAAAACAAAATATGTGGTGTATCCTCCCTCCTTTTTAGAGTTCATCTAATACCCACTATATTTTTCCCTAGATAAAATTGTTCTGACCTCCAATTTCCGGGAAAAACTGACTCAGTTTAAATTCCCCCCCAATAACCTTAATCTGCCTTACACAAATCTCGGTATTATATTAAATACTTTCAGTCTTGTAATCTACTTCAGTGGTCGCCATCTGTTACCCTGAAAAATCTATATTTAAGATTTTTCATATCTCATAGATATGAGGTGGGTTAAATAAGAGTTCTTTTTGACGAAGAGTGAAAGCTTAAAATATAACAACATTTATTAGGAAGCAGTTGGAAGTCTAGCTAATACACAATCATCTGTCTATCGCCTTACACCAAGGAAGAAAATATTAGGTTGAAATAAAGTATTTACATTAAGGAATACAGGGTATATTCCTCAATACAGTAATCTACACACATATTTAGTTACAAGTAAAAGGGCATTCCTTTCCCATAATTACCCATCCTTACCAAAGCTCCTTTCAGCTTGCTGGTCATCAGAGAGAGAGCCTAGCTCCCCCTTGGCTCTGAGTATATCAAACCAAGCTGATGTCTCATTGGTTGGCCTAGCTTGGATCATGATTGGAGGGCTTACTCCATAAGTCGGCCCCCTTTCATGCAAATCCTTGTGACTATGTTGGCCAAGTGTGTCAATTGTATATCCCAGCATGGCACCCTTTCAAAGGAGTAGGTATAGAACAATGGAATTGGCTCTCCCTTGTTTGCATATACAAGCCTTGGCCCACATTGTCAGCTCTTAGCAAAAACTTAAATGAAACCCTTTTTGAAATATATTCATTATTACAATATTTTACAGTTATTAATGGAGATTTCACACAAACTTATAAGGCAACACCTGGGTACCTGAAGCAGCAGTGATGGCACCAGTTTAAACTGGAACATAGGCAAGGAATAAAAGACGAAGAAGCTGCATCCTAAATTAGCTGCTTGGAAGTGCTCAAAAACTGGGAGTTTTATTATCACTTTAAGCTATCCATACATGCCTCGAATGTCTTTTATTCAGCCATGCTTTCTGAAAAAGCAGGATGCCCTTCAAAGCAAGAGCCCCAGATTTGAAGGTTCAAGTGAGTAAAGTCTAATGAGAGCGTCAAAACAAACAGTCTGAGAACTAGAAATGTCTAATATTAATAATATTGGTTTACAAATGACAACATAGAACAACTGACGCGTTTCGGTGGTTTTCAGGGCTACAAAAGAGATAAAAACATGTACATTACTATATCCTAGCATTAACTGAACCAACATTGGAATGTATATGTGTTCACACCTGCATTGTAGCCCTGAAGAAGAGACAAGGTCTATAAGCCCTTTGGAAGTTCTGTCCTGTCATTTGTGAACCAATTTTAAAAGTTTTTAGACTTTCAGACTGTTTGCTTGGCGCGCTCATTGGGCATTATACCCATACTTCTCTTAGGACAGTCTCCTGGAAAAAAACATTCGATTTTCCTGAGAGTATTGCCTGAAGTTGCTCTGCGTTGAACTCCAATTGCTGTTTTCTGTTCACCTTTTCTACTGGACTAATAAGCTGGTAGGATGAGAAGAAGTTAGTGGTATATTGTCACCTACTTTATGTTCTGCCTCGGGCCCTGCTATCCTTTAATAGCAGGGTGACAAATTGTAAAGGAGTCAGTGGTTCCTTATTACCCTCTTTATTTTCCACCTGAAGCCCCAGGACCATTTGATAGCAGGGTGTCAGAGCTTAAAGGAGACAGTGGTTCCTTACTACCCTCTTTATGTTCCACCTGTGGCCCTGGTATCATTTGACAGTAAGGCGACAAAGTGTATTGGAGTCAGTGGTTCCTTGTCACCCCCTTTATGTTTCACCTGTGGCCCTGGTACCATTTAATAGCATGGCAACAAAGTATATAGGACTCAGTGGTTCCTTATTACCCTCTTTATGTTCCACCTGAAGCCCCAGTACCATTTGATAGCAGGGTGACAAAGTATTTAGGAGTCCGTGATTCCTTGTCACCTCCTTTGTTTCACCTCTGGCCCTGGTATCATTTAACAGTTTGGCGATAAAGTGTATAGGTGTCAGTGGTTCTCTGTCATCCCCTTTTGTTCTGTCTGTGGCCCTGGTACCATTTAATAACAAGGTGAGAAAGTGTAAAGGATTCAATGGTTCCTTGTCACCCCCTTTTTGTTCCACGTGTGACCCCCTACACCGTGTTATTGCATGGTGACAAAGTATATAGGAGTCAGTGGTTCCTTACTAACCTCTTTATGTTCCACCTGTGGCCCTGGTACTGTTTAATAGCAGGGTGATAAAGTGTATAGGAGTCAGTGGTTCCTTTGTCATCCCCTTTTGTCCCACCTGTGGCCCCGTGCCATTTGATTTTCAAAAACCACATTGAAAAAGCACAATAATGGCATAGATAACATCAGTGTGTACAGAGGTGGTACCGTTTAAGGAATATACACTTATGGGGATGGTACTATTTCAAAGGAGGTGTCAGGTCACCTTGAGGCTAGGTGACAGATGCACTCTGTAGGGGTCAGAAGTGCAGCGCTAGATAGTGGACCCTAGGACTGACTGCTGTGGATTGTACCCTGGGAGGTTTAGGAAGCAGGTCTACTGGATCACTGACACAGATCCCACTGGGAGCTAGAGCATAGATTCCCCAGGGCGCAGAGTCTAAGAGCCAGCAGGTGTTCACCAGAGCCTCTAGTGGTGAGGATGCACTGCGCTGCAGTCTGGCTCCAGGTCGCGGCCCCCAGGGTCTCACAGCTCACGCTAGACTACAGGAGAAGAGGAAGGAGGCAGCAGGCTGGAACAACAAGGAAAGTAAGGGACAAGCCAAGGTTGGGGCCCCAAGCAGACAAGGACAACAGAGTTCACGCCAAGGTTCAGGGTCATAGGCAAACAGGGATGGTCGGGGACACGCCAAAGGTCAGGGTCACAAGCAGACAGGAATAGTTAAGAACAGGCCAAAGTCGGTAACTGGAATCAGATGTAGGAAACACAGCAAGTACACACGAAAGCTATCACGCAATGGTTGATCATTCCTGCTGGCTTGCAGTGCACAGGTTAATATAGGGTTCCCTGATAGGGCCTGGGGTGGGGCCATGCTTAGAGTAGAGGTTACAAAAGCAGTCAGGTGAGGGTCAGTTGGTCTCTAGAGATGAACACATGGAGACAGGTAAGCTGACCGACAAACTCTATTGCATAACCATGACAGGAGGGTTACAAAGTGTATAGGAGTCATGGTACCTTATTACCCTCTCTATGTTCCACCTGAAGCCCCAGTACCATTTCATAGGAGGGTTACAAAGTGTATGGGAGTCATTGTACCTTATTACCCTCTTTATATTCCGCCTAAAGCTCCAATACCATTTCATAGGTGGGTGACAAAGTGTATAGGAGTCAGCGGTACCTTGTCACCCCATTTATGCTCTACCTGTGGCCCCTGTACCATTTAATAGCAGGGTGACAGTGTATCGGAGTTGATGGTTCCACCTCACCCCTTCATGTTTCACCTGAAGCCCCGGTACCATTTTAATAGCAGGGTGACAAAGTGTGTATATATAATATAAGCATCAGTCAGCATTTTGTTCATGGCTTTGGCCACATCAAGACATCAGCTGGCTACCGGAGGGGAGGCTGCGATCTCAATCCTAAAATATTTCACACTTGATCAAAGTAATTCTGACCTTGTCCCGGAGATAAATCACATTTAAGTAGCCGTGCACTTAGGGTGCTCCCGTGTTAATTATCCAGCTCGCTCACTTAAAAGGAAGCGGCGATAAAACAGCAGCCCTCGTTTACGTTTGCCACCAGCATTAAACGCCTGGTTCCTTCCAGCCAGCCGGCAGCTCCGTGCAATTTTCCAGGCATTAAGAAACGGCAAATTAAAACCACAGCGAAACCCCGGCATTAATTATACATGAAAGGACAGAGGAGGTGAGTAATGCTACGCACAATTTAGTAGTAATAAACCAGCCGTCGCTGACATCCCGAATCAATTAGCAGGATATAATAATTACAAGGGGGAAAGATGTTGAAGAAGCAATCGCATTCTTCTGGCCGGGCAGGCCTCGCAGTGTAGACCGGGGAGCGCTGAAAGGCAATTTGTATCCTTTTTAAAAGCTTGTTATTTTTTACGCAAATATGTGAGTGAAATGAAATCACATTTCCAACCAAATAGCTGCATACATAAATGAAAAAAAAATATATGTAAAATATATATATTTATATAGTGTGTGTGTGTGTGTATATATATATATATATATATATATATATATATATATATATATATATATATATATAAAGAGAGAGAGAGAGAGAGAGAGAGATCTATATATAAAGATATACATAGATAGATATAGAATTAAGTAAAAATACTCCTCTGCACTACTATGTGATAATTGTGATGAAATAGATTCTAATTGCATATAAGGAATTGCTGCAATACCTAAGTAGATTCACAACTACTCGTGCATAGATAAATTGGTAAGTGGTTTTGCGCTATTCCATCCTCTATACAGATATACCATATATAAACAATGTGATGTTAGTACAAAATTTAAATAAATTATAACAGTAATAAAAGTCCAATGGCGACTGAAAATCAAGTGTTCCAGTATAATCAGTGTACAATCCTTCAATAACTTGTTCCAATATAGTGATCAATCCTCAATATAAAAGTTCCCAGAGAGTCTATGCGCTCTGTGCTCACAGAACTCTCACCTCATATCCACAGAACATGAGTCTTGAATGCAAATTCAATAGAGATAGGCTGATCTCCTCCACAAATCCTCACTCAGAAGATCCAGGCTCACATGTGGGGGTGAAGTAAACAGACAAGCCTCCAATAGTGTGATCACGTTCCAAAACCATTTATTTTAAAAGATAAAATCTGCTTACATCTAAGCACAATAAAAAGCGCTCAAATCAATAAAAACATCAGTGTTTCCGCCTCTCACATCACCTCTGGCCACGCCCTACGCATTACGTCATGTCACGTGACTTCTTCAGGGGATGTGACGTAACACGTAGTTGCGCGTTATCACACTATTGGAGCCTTGTCTGTTTACTTTACCCCCACATGTGAGCCTGGATCTTCTGAGTGAGGATTTGCGGAGGAGATTCTAGGTGGAGGGATCAGCCTATCTCTATTGAATTTGCATTCAAGGCTCATGCTCTGTGGATATATGAGGTGAGAGCTCTGTGAGCACAAAGGTGTTGGTGGCAGCGCATATTCTCTCTCAGAACTTTTATATTGAGGATCAATCACTATATTGGAACAAGTTATTGAAGGATTGTACACTGATTATATTGGAACACTTGATTTTCAGTCACCATTGGACTTTTATCACTGTTATAATTTATTTAATTTTGTACTAACATCACATTGATATTATATATGGTATATCTGTATAGAGGATGGAATAGCGCAAAACCACTTACCAATTTATCTATATCTACACACACACACACACACCGATCAGCCATATCACCATGACCCCCCTAATATTAAATGGGCGCCTCTTTTGCCACCAAAACAGCCTTGACCTGTCAAGGCATGGACTCCACTAGACCTCTGAAGGTATTCTGTGGTATCTGGCTTCAAGCCGTCAGTAGCAGATCCTTTAAGTCCTGTAAGTAGGGAGGTGAGGTCTCCATGAATCAGACTTGTTTTACCAACACATCCCTTAGATGCTTGATTGGATTGACATCTGGAGAACTTGGGGGCCAGTACCTCAGAGTTATCTTCTTCCATTGTTCCATGGTCCAGTTCTGGTGCTCACGTGCCCATTGTAGGTGTTTTTTGGCTGTGGACACAGGTCAGCATGGGCACCCTGACCGGTCTGCAGCTACACCGCCCCTTACACAACAAACTGTGATGCACTGTGTGTCCTGACACCTTTCTGGGTGAGTCACTCCTGTCGACTTCCAAATCTTGAAATATCAAAAGTGATGATCTCATAAATAACGAGCTTCTGTTTTTCCGCCAATATCATACAAAAAAAGGAAGGAATGAGATATCCACATAATGCAAAAATCTTTTACTTCAAAAATCTATGTGTATACATACAAAAAAGGATCAAGCCAAGCAACTGTACAGTTTCAAGCAATACCATGCTCTTCCTCAAGCTATGGATGTCATTCAAGTTTTTGGGTTTTTTTGTTACATCTGGGTGACTGCAGTTGTGAATGTTGTCAAACTGGAATTCAGTTTCACCTGCATTATTTTATTTGTCATTGCAGGACTCCAGTTTCTGGAATGGAGACTCATATCCCTGTAATATTCCTGGATCTTAATGGTAGGTAACTGTTGGAGTTTTTAATGCCATACATAATACAATAATACATTCTATTGTTTTTGATGATGTGCTGAGCTGGGATCTCATGCAAATATTTGGTATAGTTGCCCAAAAGACTGACTGTATTGGACCAGCAATTTTCATAGCAGCTCAAATCTTCTGGGCACTAAAATTCCCCTCCTCAAACCCTCAATGTTATCACCAATGTTCAGTTTCAACTAAAATTACAGGTACTCACAGCAGACATACAAACATCTTGGGCTTTGAAGAACCCCCAGGTCTGCCTTACAGAAGCGAAATGTAGGATTATATATGCCGTGGCGCTTGGAAAGACTGAAGACACCTTAGCAGATAGAATAATCAAAAACACTAAAGTATGGCAACCATGAATACCTACTTTCAGGCTTTGACAGCATCCTCCTGAAACCATAATCACCCACTCCCCCCTGCTGTAACACACGGTCCTATAATACTCCATGAGTAGTTGCATTTCATGCCCTGGACCCCCAACACTCCTCTCTTTTTATGCCCCCCATCCTCCCCATCCTTCCCGGGTCCTCCCCATCCTTCCCGGGTCCTCCCCATCCTTCCCGGGTCCTCCCCATCCTTCCCGGGTCCTCCCCATTCTTCCGGGTCCTCCCCATTCTTCCGGGTCCTCCCTAACTCCCCATTCTTCCGGGTTCTCCCCATTCTTCCGGGTCCTCCCCATTCTTCCGGGTCCACCCCATTCTTCCCGGTCCACCCCATTCTTCCCGGTCCACCCCATTCTTCCCGTTACACCCCATTCTTCCCGGTCCACCCCATCCTTCCTATCCTTCCTATCCTTCCTATCCTTCTCAGCATCCTCAACCTCCCCATCCATCCCATCTATATCAGCCTCCCCACCCTCTCCTCTATCCATATCACCATCTATATCAGCCTCCTCACCCTCCCTATCCATATCAGCCTCCTCACCCTCCCTATCCATATCAGCCTCCTCACCCTCCCTATCCATATCAGCCTCCTCACCCTACCTATCCATATCACCCTCCTCGCCCTCCCTATTACTGGCTTCCCCTACCCCACCGTATAAAATTCAAATTGCTAACCACAACATACAAGGCCATCCACAATATCGCCCCCAGCTACATCACCAACCTCTCCGGTAGATATCGCCCAACTAGCCCAAATCATCCCCTCCGCTCCTCCCAGGACCTCCTGCTCTCTAGCTCCCTTGTTACCTCCTCCCATGCTCGCCTTCAGGACTTCTCCAGAGCCTCTCCCATCTTCTGGAATTCCCTGCCCCGGTATATCCGATCAGCCCCTAACCTGCCCACCTTTAGGAGATCCCTGAAAACTCACTTATTCAGGGAAGCCTATCCCACACCCACCTAACTGTCCCCGAGCCACCCCCATCAAATCATTCCCCGCATCTATTACCTTTTGTACCACCAACCCCTCCCTTTAGAATGTAAGCTCTACAAGCAGGGCCCTCCTGTCCCTTCTATATTGAACTGTACTGTAATTGTGCTGTCCTCTCTCCACATTGTAAAGCGCTGCGTAAACTGTTGGCGCTATATAAATCGTGTATAATAATAGTAGTAATGTCTTTAGCCTTCTGAACAACACAACACTGTTTTCAATCCAATACTCAGAGGACTATTCTTAAGTTGTACCCCATGGGACAATGTGCTAGGCTTTGTGTTAAGATATAAGATATAGTTTGTTAAACTAAAGGCAAAGCAAAAGTTTTTTTATTTTAGAGTAAGGGATGGTTGTACTACCTCTCAGGATTTTTCCCCCAATCTGTATTCCATTGGGGAGGTGTGCCTTCATTTCCTGTCTAAAGGCACAACAGGAAGTGAGACATAATTCCATAAAAATGAGGGAATGCCTGGTTATCACCAGAACTAGTATCCCCACTGGATGATTTTTCACCATTTCTGTTCTGGGATTTTTTTTCCTTTTTATTCCCAGGGTAACCAGGACAAATGAGGAGGGCGAATATCTCTAATGGGGGGGGGTTCAGACAGCAATAACAACCTGACAGTCCTTCTCCACTATCCAAAACTAAAAAAAAGTTCTATGGTAAACCATTTTTGAAAATGAATCAAAACTATTGAACAAGAAATACAGGAGGTGCCAGTGCCAACCTGCTTCATGTTTCTGCTGATGGGGCTTCGCTACCTACCAGGTCCATAACTGGGCTGGTGAAGTCTGAAAAATGCTTACACAATACTCTGTGTGTTTTAAATCAAGGATCTTGATTTATTTATAGATTATTTGGATTGATTTTTTTCTTGATAAATCTCAGAGTTTGAAGAACCAAGGTAGCATTCGTAGCTTTTGTATTTCTGTCCTCAAAGGTTCCTTCTAAAAGTTTGTTGGGGCTTGTGCTTATCCATGTGCATTCCACATTCTGCAGAATACTTATACACTCATGCTCCTCCCCATCCCAGCAGGCATACTAAACATGGGCTTCATTAAATAATATACTGTTTGTGGAAGGTTTGCTCCATCCTAGTTGATCACTTCCACATGTCAGTAGGCCACAGGCTTTGCATAAGTGTTTGTGTGCATAAGCCATAAATAGAACCTTTTTTTTAGCTATTGTGATAAATTCTGAAGCTGCAAATTGTTTGTGTTAACCAGACCCCCCCCGACCCCCATACCAGTTTGCTGTCCATGCATGTGTTGCTTTAACGTGAACCTGTACTTTGCAGATTCACTGTAATCCCCAGCAGATTATTTTCCATTCACTCCCCTGCTACTCGTTTCAATGCTGAGAGGGAGCTGAAGAAGAAGCCCTTTGACATCCCTATGAAACTTTTACAATCCATACATGGCAATTACCTAAGCATCTACATTTTTTTTTTTTTTACCTGCAATTTTTTGAGTTGGTGATGGAGTCCCTTTAGTGTTTTTAAGAGGTCAGCAAGACCCCCTGTATTTGTGACTGGCTCCACCATTGCCAGCTATGACATGCTGAGGAAGGAGAGTGGCCACATACAGCCCCTAGTTTGTTGCTTTTTCATTTGTATGTTTGATGCATGAGTACAGTATGGGGGAAAGACATCCGAATGGGTCAGGACCTGTATAGCACACTACGGCTAACTCAACGCTTTGCACCAAGTGCTAAGGTGATCACCCAAGTCAGGATCCAGTGCCCAAAGCAACACTACAGGCTGTCTCTGTTGCGTGGTGTCTGGGTACAGCTCCCAAGGCTTTACCCAAGTTGTACCAATCCGGATACACTACTACTGTGTAGAAAAGTAAGTGACAGTGAGGGTTGATTGAAGAATTGGAAGATAAAATATTAAACCGAAGAAGTTGGTTTCTCCAGGAAGGAGAAGAGGTCCATCCCCTACAGACAGCAAAAAACTGAGGACTTATGGAGTGGGGTTGGGTTATAAGGTAGGCACCCCAAGGGGTTTGGTCCTCCAAAGCTTGCCAGTGTCCAATCCTGTGAAGGTACGAGCCTATAGCCCATGGTGTTTGAATAAGTTGCCTGTGCCCTGTACTATACTCTAAGATATGGAATTTACAGGTAAGTCAATACCCTGTTTCCCACCGAGGTTGTATTCCTGACTATACACAAGGGTGCTATTATGGTACAAGTTCAGGCCTCATACACATGAACGTAGAGGCTGCAAAGTGTTTTAGTGTGAAATCCCCAGCGCTTTCCTTCACCCGGATTGCTGTGTACAGCCATCCATCTGCAAAACGCCAATGGGCTGATGTACGTGCTCTTGTCTCCCCCTGGGCTTGAGAAATCACCAGGGATTTTACACTAGAGGGTTTTGCAGCCCATTCATCTATTCTAGCACAACCTTTACAATACAGAGGAACCTTTGAAATAAATTTCCTGTCTCAAAGAACCCCTGCTAAAAATGACTCCATCTACAACTCATGATACATTATTATATGTGATGGTCAGTGAGAAGAATGCTCATTACACTTGTGATCATTGGGATGAGTTTACAGATGGCTAAAAAGATCAACAATGTCAGTGGGAACTTATCTGAGAGGCAGAAATTCCTCAAGGAACCCCTAGCAACCTGTGGAGAAACCCTAGGGTTCCATAGAACCCTGGTTGAGGAAACCCTGACTTAGATGTCAATGTGCTTGAGGCCTTTCATGCAAATAGTATTCTTTGTGGAGTCATTCTATAACACTGGAAACCAGCAGCAGTAATCATCATCGCCGTTTCACTTTTATTTGTTGCAGCGGATGATTTTAGCTCGCAGGATAATCTGGATGAACCAGAGGCAGCCGGATGGGACGCCACGCTCACCAACGAAGAGGAAGATGAATTCTTTGATCTGCAGATCGTCAAACACCACGAAAACGAGGTTTGTATTGGAACATTTTAGTTTTCTAAGCTGTAAACATCATCTGTATGAAGGATCAGCATAATAGCGACTTTTATACTTTCATTGCCCTATTTTGCTGCTGACATTTTTTTTATGCTTGTTCAAGTTACAAAACACAAGTTTTTTTGTTAAAATTAAGTAAAATATAAAAAGCAAAATGGTGAAAAGTAGACGAATTGGCATACAAAATTCTGAAATGTTCTCTTTGCGTTTTATGTCTGGTTTAGAGTTCAACTGAAAAGCTGCCTTGGGAGGCTTTGTAAATAGAATAGATAGAATTGTGTAAAGGATAGTCATGGTATCCCTTGTAGTAGTTGGTCACTTTCAAATGGACTTGATTAAAGGGACTTCTTCCGTTCTAAATGGGTGTCGGGAACTTATGCCATTACTTTTAGTGAGGCTCGGGAAGTGGTCAACCTACCAGCTTGCTACCTCTGGGACCTCAGGTCAGGGTGACAGAAGGCATTACAGAGCTGAGAGTAGTCATAGATGCTTTCCTTGGCTTTACAAGTCATATGACACATTTGAGGGGAGAAATGGGAGAACTTCACTCACTTTGCCAGGTGTCATTACATCTGAGGTCTGTATGTGCATGTCAGGGCGGCAGGGGGAAATTTGTGCTGGGGATAGCTTTGGGGAAGTGGGGGGTGTTTGTATTCGAAGGGTGTTTTTTTTTTTTTTCCTTTCTTTTGCGAGGAAGAGAAATGTGAATTAGTTACTCCTGACGTCTGCATTGTGTGTAATGTGCTATTGACCTCTGCACGCTACGTTAACATACTACTAACCTGAGTTCTGGTTTGCTTACTCCTGATCCCTGAACTTTACGTTACATACGACTGACCTTTGATCTCTGTTACTTGCTTCTGACTCCTGTGCTCTTGGTTACATACTACTGACTTTTGAACTCTGCTTTAATTGCTTCTGATCCCTGCACTTAGCCCTATGTTCTACTAAACTTTGATCTCTGCATTACTTACTGTACATCGGATGACTGCTTTCTGCTACTGAACTCCTCATTACCTACTCCTGACAGCTTCATTCTGCATTTCTTGCTCCTGACTTTTGCACTCTGCATTACATACTACTGACATCTTATCTTTGCGTCTGACTCCCCTGCACTCTGTGTTACATACTACTGACCTATGATCCCTGTTACTTGCTTCTGACCCCCCCCCCCCCTCCTGCACTCTGTGTTACATACTGCTGATCTTTGATCTCTTTTACTTGCTTATGACCCCCACTGCACTCTGTGTTACATACTACTGACCTTTGATCTCTGTTACTTGCTTCTGACCCCCCCTGCACTCTGTGTTACATACTACTGACCTTTAGTCACTGTTACTTGCTTATGACCCCCACTGCATTATGTGTTACATACTACTGATCTTTGATCTCTGTTACTTGCTTCTGACCCCCCCTGCACTCTGTGTTACATACTACTAATCTTTGATCTCTGTTACTTGCTTCTGACCCCCCCTGCACTCTGTGTTACATACTACTAATCTTTGATCTCTGTTACTTGCTTCTGACCCCCACTGCACTCTGTGTTACATACTACTGACCGTTGATCTCTGTTACTTGCTTCTGACCCCCCCCCCCCCGCACTCTGTGTTACATACTACTGATCTTTGATCTCTGTTACTTGCTTCTGACCCCCCCTGCACTCTGTGTTACATACTACTGACCTTTGAACTTCAATTACTTCTGATCCCTACACTTTGTGCTGCCTACTACTAAACTCTGATCTCTGCATTACTTATGCCTGGCCACTGCATTCTGTGCTACTTACTTCTGAACTCTGCATTATTTACTCCTGACCCTGAACTTTGCATATCTTTATCCTGCACTCTGCGCCACATACTGCTGATCTTTGAACTTATGCATTTCTTATGCCTGCGCTCTGCACTGTGTGTTACTTACTCTAGACCCCTGCACTATACGGTACTTTTGACCTCTGCACTGCGCATTATACTCTACTGACCTGGAAAATGTATACTGATCAGGAATCTGAATTACAGGGGAGCTACAGTTTTTTGTAAAAAAAATAATTAAAAAAAAAGCTCAAAGTCAGCAGCTCCAAATACTGACTTTCGTGTTTTAGTTCCGCTTTAAAGTATAATGCCAAAATTGCAATTATTGCACCTATCTTTGTTCATTTTGGCTTTGTTCTTTCAGGTAAAATCAGAGGCCTCCTGGGACTGCACCGTCCACAACTGCCCGCAGCTCAGTAAAGGCTCCTCTGCAGATGAGAGAGTTTACCTTATTGCCAGAGTGACCGTACAGCTGAGTCACCCTGCTGAGATGCAGCTAGTTCTACGCAAGCGCATATGTGTCAATGTCTACAGCCGACAGGTGAGAATGAAGACTTCAGCCATTTTTTCCCAGATGTCTCTTCAAAATGTGCGCAACAGTGCAAACTATTTAGGAGAAAAAAAAGCAGTACACTGATATTGTCAGCTAATATTTTGGGACCCGTTCACATTATAATGCACATAAAAAATGCTTCTCTGTTGGCCTGGAGTCACATGTCTTGTGTGACTCTGCGCATCTATGCACATTTTTCTGTATCGTGTTTTTTTTTTTTTTTTTTTTTTTTTTAAATTCAAAGGCATGTTTTTTTCTGACCTAATTGTTGTGGGTGAGGGATCTTTCAGTGCAGTGCGTTTTTATGTGCATCACTCCGAGATAAAATGCAAGCGTTTCATTTTAACACAGATCCTGGAACACACATAAACTCAGCGTTCTAGTGTGAATATGGCACCTAGAAAACTATTGTTTTCTATGTGTCATTGCAGTTACCTGCTTAGAAAAATCACCGCTCAACCCTATTTAGTTTATGTGGTTAACGTGTTAGATGGCCTCAGCCTTGCATCACTTTACAAGCCACTCCCTCTGACATGTTTCACCCCACCCACTGGGGCTTAGTCAGAGAGGTCTCTGACTAAGCCTTGGTGGGTGGGGTAAAACAAGTCGGAGGGCGTCGCTTGTAGAGTGGTGCAAAGCTGAGGCCATCTTACACATGATGACCACATAGACTGGATAGGGTTGAGTGACGATTTTTCTGTGTATGCTCTACACCAGTGGTCATCAACCCTGTCCTCAGGGCCGACTAACAGGGCAGGTTTTAAGTATTACCTTGGGGAGATGCAGACTAGAATTCTGCAATCACTGAGCAGCAAATGATATCACCTGTGATGTATTTCAGTTATCTTGCAAACCTGGCCTGTTAGTGGGTCCTGAGGACAGGGTTGATGACCACTACTCTACACTACAGGATGGAGATATTTTCAGCCAGCACCCCATTCCTGAGTACCAGCAGGACTATATACAATCTCCTTCTTTCTTAGAGCAGCACTACAAGCTAACGGGTCACATTGCAGTTACCTGCGTTCATCCAGTGAGGAAAAGCACAGCTAACTGCACATACAGTGGATCTAAAGTCTCCCTGGTAAAATATCAGGTTTCTGTGATGTAAAAAAATGAGAAAAAGATAAAAAATTTCAAAACTTTTTCCATCTTTTTATGTGACCTACAAACAGTACAACTCAATTGAAAAACAAACTGAAATCTTTTAGGGGCAGTAAAAATAAAAAACTATAAAATAATGTGGTTACAGAAGTGTGCACTCCCTCTTATAACTGGGGATGTAGCTGTGTTCAGAATTAAGCAATCACATTCAAACTCATATTAAATAGGAGTCAGTACACATCTGCCATCATTTAAAGTGCCTCTGATTAACCCCAAATAAAGTTCAGCTGTTCTAGTAGGTCTTTCCTGACATTTCCTTAATCACATCCTACAGCAAAAGCCATGGTCCACAGAGAGCTTCCAGAGCATCAGAGGGATCTCATTGTTAAAAGATATCAGTCAGAGTTTCCAAGGCATCAGATATACCAGGGATCTTCAAACTGCGGCCCTCCTGCTGTTGCAGAACTACACATCCAATGAGGCATTGTAAAACTGACATTCACAGACAGGACTAGGCATGATGCGAATTTTAGTTGCTGAACAACTGGAGGGCCTTAGTTTGAAGACCCCTTAGATATACCATGGAGCACAGTGAAGACGGTCATCATCAAGTGGAGAAAATATGGCACAACAGTGACATTACCAAGAACTGGACAGCTCCCAAAAATTGATGAGAAGACGAGAAGAAAACTAGTCAGGGAGGCTGCCAAGAGGCCTACAGCAACATTAAAGGCGCTGTAGGAATATCTGGCAAGTACTGGCTGTGTGGTACATATGACAACAATCTCATGTATTCTTCATATGTCTGGGCTATGGGGTAGAGTGGCAAGACAGAAGCCTTTTCTTACGAAGAAAAACATCCAAGCCCAGCTAAATTTTGCAAAAACACATCTGAAGTCTCCCAAAAGCATGTGAGAAAATGTGTTATGGTCTGATGAAACCAAGATTGGATGAAACTGCACATCACCAAAAGAACACCATACCCACCGTGAAGCATGGTGGTGGTAGCATCATGCTTTAGGCTGTTTTTCTTCAGCTGGAACAGGAGCCTTAGTCAGGGTAGAGGGAATTATAAACCGTTCCAAATACCAGTCAATATTGGCAAAAAACCTTCAGACTTCTGCTAGAAAGCTGAACATGAAGAGGAACTTCATCTTTCAGCATGACGACGACCCAAATTATACAACCAATTCAACAAAGGAATGGCTTCACCAGAAGAAGAATAAAGTTTTGCAATGGCCCAGCCAGAGCCCAGACCCGAATCCCATTGAAAATCTGTGGGGTGATCTGAAGGGGGCTGTGCACAGGAGATGCCCTCGCAATCTCACAGATTTGGAGTGTTTTTGAAAAGAAGAGTGGGCAAATTTTGCCAAGTCAAGTTGTGCCATGCTGATAGACTCATACCCAAAAAGACTGAGTGCTATAATAAAATCAAAAGGGGTTTCAACAAAGTATTAGTTTAAGGGTGTGCACACTTATGCAACTATATTTTATTTTTTTTATTTTTACTTCCCTCCACCTAAAAGATTTCAGATGGTTGTTCAACTGAGTTGTAGAGTTTGTAGGTCACATTAAAGGTGGAAAAAGTTCTGAAATGATTTATCCTTGTCTCATTTTTTTACATCACCGAAACCTGTTTTAACATAGGGGGGGGGATGTGTAGACTTTTTATATCTACTTTATTGTGAATGGGCCCTAAAGCTTTACCCAAAACAAATATAGATAGCTGTGCAAAAGACAGTGCTACAACTCTGGAAACCCGATCCCACAAAGTAAACCGTTACACCAGTGCCCCCCTCCTAGCCTCTGCAAGTCACTTCTATTTCACGTGATTGGAAGAGCTGGCACCTTAGTGTATTGCAGTAAGACATGCGTTACTGAAGATCAAACGATACTGGGGGAATAAAATCCAGCGTTGACGTGTTTCTGCCCCTACAGGCCTTATTCATAACCACTTTGAATTAGGCCCGTAGGGGCTGAAACGCGTCAGCTTTCTGTGCTGGACGTTCTTTCCCCTGTTCCCTTTTGATCTTCAATAAAGCAAGCTTTACTGTAATACAGTGAGGTGCCAGTGTTCTATCGATTTGTGCCCTCCGTCGAACAGTGCCCACGCATTCGCAGAACGGAAAGGGCACTCCAGCTGATTTCCCGATCAGCTGGATTGACGTCACCATAGCACAAGCACATTGTAGGAGGCTTTTTTCGACGGGAGATACAATTTGATGAACACAATTGAAAGCAATGCAAACAACGGAGGGACACCGTAGTTGTCATATTGTGCCTCGCTGTTGCAGGGTAGGTTGTGGGTGTGTTGAAGGGTGGGATTTGTCTGTGTTGCAACCCGCCCTTAGACACAGGCAAAACCCGCCGTTCAACACACCAAACCCGTCCTGCAATATAGACAGAACACGACCTTGAGCACACTTTAAACTCGCGGCGCAACAGCGAGGTACAATATGACATATACGGTATCCCTCTGCTGTTTGCATAGCATTCAATTGTGAATCGCCAAATGGTATCTCCCATCAAAAAAAGCCTCCTACGATGTGCACATGTGCTATGGTGACGTCACTCCAGCTGATCGGGAAATCAGCTGGAGTGCCCTTCCGTTCTTCGCATGCGCGGGCACTTTTCAACGTAGGGCACAAATCGACAGAACACTGGCTCTTCTGTTCATCTGAAATAGAGAATGCTGACATTTAACCCCAGGGATGATCTGACGCTACCCAGCTGGTGGCTTTCAATCTCAGCGGACATTGACAGTCAGTTTTTGATCAAATGAACAGGTGACTTATGACTTAGTCATTACATGGGTGGCTTCACTAATAAAATAAGCCTGCAGATAGCATTTCAGCCTGAAGATTGAAATGTTCACCTGTTTAATACTGTCATTGTCCACAACAATTGCAAAACAAAAAAAAAAACTGTATAGCCGCTCTCTCTACAAAAGATTGGGCAGAGCTGTTGCAACTCTGTCCAGCATCTCCTTGCAGCAATAGATCATTGTTTTAGTGATTTATTGCAGGCTGATTGCAGCAATAGATCATTATTAGAAGTAGTCTGTTGCTGCACAGCTGGATGATGGATCTGGATCAGGTATTTCCCCCACCCCATTCCCTTACAAAATGAATCCCCAGGTCTCAACACTGATGATCCGGATGACATTTGTGTTTACTGGCTGATTGTAGCCAGCAATAGATCATTATTAGAAGTGATCTGTTGCTGCACAGCTAGATGATGGATCTGAATCGGGTATCCCCCCCCAAAAAAAATAATAATCCCCAGGTCTCAACACTGATTATCCAGATGACATTTGTGTTTACTGCACATAATATACTTGCATAAGAGAACGTAATGTTATTTAAATATTAAAACGTTTAGCAATTGCCAACCTGTAAGAAAATCACCTTTGCGCTAATTTGTGCCTTTTCAGCTTGACTTTGATCTATCTTTTATGTTGCGCTAATAATTTACCCCCAATTTTTTGGGGGGTAAAGCTCTCCCAAATGTAAAATGCATGGATTCACATTGAGTTTTACCATCCCACTATGTTACATCAAGGTCGCACCTATGTGATATTATTTTAATAAGACCTTGTTGATTATATTTTGCAATAAAAATATAGGGGTGTGCAAATCACATAAACATTGCATTAGGAAAAGTTACAATAAATTGCATTTTTTTTTATAGATTTTTTAAAATATTTATTCGCAATGAAAAAAAAAAGCAAATAAATTAAAAGGAACCAAATCAAAGCCTTATCTGTCCGAAAAAAAAAAGTTTAATACTTTACTTTTCTTTTTATCTGTTATTGCAGTTTTATGTGCTAATATTTATATTTCATTGTTCTTTGTTATTGTAGGGTTTCGCTCAGAATTTCCTAAGAAGGATGTCTCACAGGAGCAACATTACGAGCTGTGGCGTTACTGTTGAAATCGTTTCCAATATTCCTGAGGTAAGAAGTTAATTCTTAGTGTTTTTGCACATTTGGTCTAAAAGTCGACTTAAACTGAAAGCATGCGTCTATCTGTAGTAATTATGTTAGACTTTTTTATTTTTTGTCCTACTAGGCGACTGGTGCCTAGGCATTAGTTACCTGATCTCTGCTTATATGAAGTATTTTGGGGTCTGTTTATTATTTATCTATTTATTGCAGGTACTTATATAGCACCAACAATTTACTCATCGCTTTACATATATATTGTACATTCAGTCCCTGCCCTCAAGAGGTTACAATCTAAGGTCCCTAAATTCACAATCAGTGTTTAGGAAAATCCAGCTTGCTTTTCCACCTGAGATTCTGTGGCAGAACCCTGGCATTGGTCACATGACCAAGCATCGGTTAAATGTTTAATTTTGCCAATTAATGTCCTTAACCTTTAAGTACTGCGACGTGGTTAAATATTTATATGCATGTGCTTTCACTTCTGATTTTAGTTCAGAGATGTGGCAAAAGCCTATTCCAGCACCAAAACACATTTCATTATTACAGTTTTCTTTGTCTGGCCACCTCTGTTTACACAAAGAAAAGGCAGAACATGGGGTGAAATGTGGCCGAAGAGGAGTAACAAGACTACCAGGTCCTATCTCCCATACATCCTCCTACTCAAGTTTAACCAGTTCCTATCTCCCATACGTTCTCCTACTCAAGTTCAAATTCAGTTCAAATTCAAATAAGCTTTCTTGGAATCACCAAATACATTTTGGCATTGCCAAAGCAGTTGTGTTTGTATGGGAAGGAGGGGAGGTTGCTCTGGGGCAGTCTGTAGAGGGTTAAGGGGTAATATAAAGGGGGATAGGGGAAGAGTCCATGTAAAGGATTTTGAAGTCCTAGGTTTTTCATGTCTCGCTCTCTCTCTCTCTCTCTCTCGCGCTGTCCTTGGTCTCGCTCTTTCTCTCGCTCTCTCCTTGTTCTCGCACTGTCATGGTCTCGCTCTTTCTCTCGCTCTCTCCTTGTTCTCGCGCTCGCTCTCTCCTTGTTCTCGCGCTCGCTCTCTCCTTGTTCTCGCGCTCGCTCTCTCCTTGTTCTCGCGCTCGCTCTCTCCTTGTTCTCGCGCTCGCTCTCTCCTTGGTCTCACTCTCTCTCTCTCCTTGGTCTCGCGCTCTCTCTCTCCTTGGTCTCGCGCTCTCTCTCTCCTTGGTCTCGCGCTCTCTCTCTCCTTGGTCTCGCGCTCTCTTTCTCTCCTTGGTCTCGCGCTCTCTTTCTCTCCTTGGTCTCGCGCTCTCTTTCTCTCCTTGGTCTTGCGCTCTCTTTCTCTCCTTGGTCTCGCGCTCTCTTTCTCTCCTTGGTCTCGCGCTCTCTTTCTCTCCTTGGTCTCGCGCTCTCTTTCTCTCCTTGGTCTCGCGCTCTCTTTCTCTCCTTGGTCTCGCGCTCTCTTTCTCTCCTTGGTCTCGCGCTCTCTTTCTCTCCTTGGTCTCGCGCTCTCTTTCTCTCCTTGGTCTCGCGCTCTCTTTCTCTCCTTGGTCTCGCGCTCTCTTTCTCTCCTTGGTCTCGCGCTCTCTCCTTGGTCTCGCTCTCTTCCCTCTCTCTCTGGTCTCTCTCTTCTCTTGCGCTCTCTCTCTCCTAGGTCTCGTGCTCTCTCTCTCTCCTTTCTCTCCCTTCTCTCTCTCTCTCTCTCTATCTCTCTCTCTCTCTCCCCCTCCCTCTCGTCTCTCTCTCGTTATCTCGTCTCTTCCCTCCCTCTTCCCTCTCTCTCTGGTCTCTCTCTTCTCTCTCGCGTTCTCTCTCCCCCCTCCTCTCCCTCTCTCTGGTCACTCTCTCTCTCTCTCCCCTCAGTCTTCCCTCTCTCTCTGGTCTCTCTCTTCTCTCTGGTCTCATCTCTCTCTCTCTCTCTCTCTCTTTCTCTCTCTCTTTCTCTCTCTCTCTCTCTCTCTCTCTCTCTCTCTCTCTCTCTCTCTCATCTCTTTCTCATGTCTCTCTCTAATGGATCACTGAGTGGAAAATTTTGGGCCTCGTCGGGGCTGTATGCAACTCTCTATGTTGAGTGTCTTTTACGTGTCCAAGGTGACATATTGGGATCACTATATCATACTGTACATATCACCACACCTTATTGATGTGGTGAGTGCGGTCTCTGCTGTCCCCAGTCCTCCCCATCCTCTCCAGTAACATTACTCTGTAAAGGTTATGCTGTCATTTCACCGACACCGGCTTTTTGATGACTGCTGCCTGAACACAATGCACAGAATACAAAGTTTCATTGATTCTTTTTAGTCGATATCTCCTGCAGTTCATAGTGCCGGTGAGCGTTGTTGCTCTTGCTGGGAGGCTCACATCTCTGTCGCTTCTGTCTACATAGTAGATAATGGAGATCCTTTTTCTGAAATATTACCTCAAGTAAGTGAGGCAATTAGGAATCATTAAAGCAGATCTCTGTATAAATATAAAGCCAAGCTGGGTGTGCATAATCTCCAAAAAAAAACTGCTAAATGCAAAACTGGAAATGGGCTTTAAAATGGCCAAATACTACATAAAAACAGCAAGCAATGCTCTTTATTTCAAGCATAGTTTTCAATTACAATGGCCTGAGCACCGTTATTTAGCTTATCATCCTATAAATATGCGGTAGAGCTTGGTTGAGTTTTTGTGTACCTAGTTTTCAATTGTTGGGCTGTTTTGCATCTCTCAGTAACATACACCTCGGACAATCATAGGTTTTGCATTGTACAAATGGTACTTTTGTGTATGACGTGTGGAGTTTGGCCTATCTCATTGGAGCCCGAAGATGAAAAATAGAGGTGATTGAGAGTATTTCCTCAAATTCAGCCAATGATATAACTTTATTCCTTATCCTCAGGACTCTCAAAGCTCTGAAGACCGAGAGGCCCTGGCACGCCTGGCAGCAAATGCAGAGGATCCCGGTTCAGCGGATTCTGAAGCATACATTGAGAAGTATCTGCGGAGTGTTCTGGCTGTAGAAAACATCCTTACCCTGGACCGGCTGCGTCAGGTACGTGTTATCCTTTATGCATTGCTTATTTGTCAATTATGTATTTTGCAAGGTTATAATGAAAAAAAAAAATAAAAAGCTCTGCACTGCAGCAATGCAATATACTTTGTGGACAGAGAGTCCCAGTGTGTAAAAATTCTGGCTGTATGCTAGTTATACATGCTGCCTTTTGTAATGCTGCCTATCCAGTGCTCCCTGACATTATGGTTCAGGCTACATCTGCTTCATGTAATGTCACAACTAGTGCTAGCAAGCCTTTACTTTTTTATAGTCATTACTCTCTATCGAAAAGCCAGTGGCATGCAAAACACACCTCAAAAACTTACACCCGGTGCCAAAAAAAAAGTGCCCACACATAGAGAGTGAAACACAAAAACGTGCAACGGGTGTATAGAGTCCTCCACTAGGGAAGGACCTTACCCTGATCCCCCGGGGCGTTAGACTCCAGACAGGGACTGAGGTACTCAGACAAAGGGTCCATCTGGCCGAAACCAGGTGGACCCCCACAACTGGAGGGTCTGCCAAAGCAGACCAACCCAAGTACAGTGGGGCTCCCCCGAAGGGTCATTATCCCTACCTAAACAAGGTAAAGAATTAAGCATAAAGTTGCTTCCTTCCCCACTGTATGCATTTCTGCCTTTTATCAGCTGTCAGTAGGCAACTTATAGAATGAACTTTAGTGTGGACAATCAAAGTGTTAAATAGGCTTTAGGGCTAGGTTTACACTTATGCGAATTGGATGCGGGTTTGCCCACATCCAATTTGCATGACAGGAGATTGTGACCATCTCTCACTGGAGCCGGTTCAAACATCTCTGGGGCAGCAGCGGAGCGCATTGCACAGAGGTCCTGTGTGTATGGCTTTGTTTCAAGTCCGAATTCAAAAATTTGGGCCTGATTCGTCCCTAGGAAGGAGAACGGGGACGCATCGGCCCTCTGCTGTGAGCCGCATCTATATTAAGTGTGAACCCAGCCTAAAACAACCCTCAATGCATTGTGGGGTAATTCTTCCTCAACCTGTACAGCAGAAAGATGTGCTTTTGTTTAAGCAGCTCATCTTGCTCTGCTCCCCATTTGCAGCAGTGACTCAGCAGCTTGGTTCACCCTGCTCCTTTTCCCAGCAGTCACTCAGCAGCTACGCTCACCCTGCTTCCCCCTCCCAGCAAGTGACTCAGAAGCTCATCTCAGCTTGCCCTGCTTCCCCCTCCCAGCAAATTACTCAGCAGCTCATCTCAGCTCGCCCTGCTTCCCCCTCCCAGCAAGTTACTCAGAAGCTAAGCTCACCCTGCTTCCCCCCTTTCCAGCAAGTGACTCAGCAGCTCATCTCAGCTCGCCCTGCTTCCCCCTCCCAGCAAGTGACTCAGAAGCTCATCTCAGCTCGCCCTGATTCCCCCTCCCAGCAAGTGACTCAGCAGCTCAGCTCACCCTGCTTCCCCCTCCCAGCAAGTGACTCAGCAGCTCAGCTCACCCTGCTTCCCCCTCCCAGCAAGTGACTCAGCAGCTCAGCTCACCCTGCTTCCCCCTCCCAGCAAGTGACTCAGCAGCTCAGCTCACCCTGCTTCCCCCTCCCAGCAAGTGACTCAGCAGCTCAGCTCACCCTGCTTCCCCCTCCCAGCAAGTGACTCAACACCTCAGCCCCCCCCCATCAGTGACATAGCAGCTCCGCTCTCCCTGCTTTCCCCTGACTCAGTAGCGCAGCTCCCCCCCTCTTGTCAGTGACTCAGCAGCTCAAACCCTCCTGCTTCCCCCCCCCCCTCATTGAAACAGCAGCTCAGCTCCCCCTTCTTTCCTCTCTCATCAATGACTCAGCAGCTCAGCTCTCTCTGCTCCCCCTCTCATCAGTGACCCAATAGTTCAGCTCTCCCTGCTTTCCCTTTTACCAGCTCAGCTCCCCCTTCTTCCCCCACCTGGTCAGTGACTCAGCTCAGCTTTTCTTCTTACCTCTCCCAGCAGTGACTCCACAGCTTCCCCTCTCATCAATGACTTAGAAGCTCAGCTCTCCCTGCTTTCCTCTGACTCAGTAGCTCAGCTCTCCCTTCTCGTCAGTGACTCAGCAGCTCAGCTCCCCCTTCTTCCCCCTTTTCATCAGTGACTCAGCGACTCAGCTTCCGTTGTTCTTCCTCCCCAGCAGTGACTTGGCAGACAGGGCTGTGCTACATGACAGAGCTGTATAAATATAACTAGGTAAACAGAAAATACATATCCTTTTGGTAGACAAATCATCAGTGTGTTTAGCTTTTTCGAGTTTAGCCTTAAGAACAGCACAGACTAGTTTTGAATTTGAAGTCTTCATGTCTTCCAAAGCAAACGCCATAAATTTGAATTCCATTTTAATTCTACAGCCATTTGCACACAAAACTTGGTACATTAATTCAAACTATTGAAACTGTATCATTCCGACGCTCACTGCTGTTCATCTTCTCCGGTTCACCCATTGGGGTATGCATATTTTATTCACATGTATAAAGTTGAAGACCAAAAAGAAAAAGTTTCTGCAGAGACTCAAAGTGTTGGACATGATCCAGAAAGTTCTTCAGTCAAACCTCTTTCTGTTATGCCAATTGTAAGGATTTGTGTTGGTACTCGTCTGCATAAAACCCCAGGAATGTGTTATAGAGATTCTGCCACAGATCTGTCTATAGTGGTGCCCAGAATAGTTGTTTCTTGCATACTGGACTTTTTTTTTTTTTTATTGGAGCCATAGAGTAGGCTTAGTCCTATGTTATTGTAGGACTCCTCGGACCAGATCTGTATTTTGTCCACCATAGAGTAGGGTGCCAGAAGATGTTATAGTGGTTCTCCAGGAACTAGAGTTAAACTCTTTCCGCCTACAGAAGTCACATTTAAGTGACTAACAACTCATTAACTTCATGTTAGGGCTGAGGGCTTTGTGAAATCAGAGGCCTTATCTGAAATCAACCAATGCTGAGACAGACTGGATATTGGTGAATTTGCCGACTTAGACACCTATTTAGCTCTGTGATAATCTATAGCAGTAGCTCCTTTTTACAAGTAGGTCATCTCAGCATGGTCGCAGATAAAGTTTCAGCATTTCAAACAGCCCTTCACTTTCCCTTAGAAGTTAATGAGCTGAAGGCTGTAAGTTGCCTGCATCTCTCTGTGAATATGTGGAAAAAGCTTTAACGGCATTCTGGAGAATCTCTTTAACACTTTTCACTCCACCTCTCCTACAGGCGTTCTGCCCTATAGGCAGAGGATATCGCTATCCATGCCGCTTGGATGAAGGCAAGTCTGGGGCCATGAGCGAGAAGACACAGCCCAGACGTAACACAAAACAGCAATCTGACTTTCCCTCCATCAGATGGGAACAGAGCAGAAGAGCGTCAGCTCCACCTAGCTTGTTCCAGCAAAGCTGGGATGATCTAAAGATCCCACAAGAGAATTTCAGACTGGCACCACGCAGCAGTAGCCCCTTACGAGACAATGATGAATACAAAGCTTATTGGTCCAGGCGAGTTGACCTGTTTCTGGCCAGTGATTGAGAAATTCAGTGCAACATCATTTTAACCTCAACAGCCGAACATGAAGAACTTACTTTATTGTGAACAAACCCTGGATGACTTGGAGAAAAACTAGACTCTTCTAGAAAGAACCATCTCTATTGGATTGTACAGGACAATTTGTTAAATACAAATCTTATTGGTCCAAGCGAGTTGACCTGTTTCTTGGCCAATGATTGGGAAATTGGGTGCAGCATCCAATTAACCCTCACAGCCAAACACAAAGAACTTATTTTATTGTGACAAAACACTGGATAACTTGGAGAAAAACTGGACTCTTTAAAGAACCATGTCTGTTTGGTTGTATTGAACGATTTAATACAAAGCTTACTTTTTCTTGCCCAATGATTGAGCAATTCAGTGCAATATCATTTTAACCTCAACAGCTGAACATGAAGAACTTCTTTTATTGTGACAAAACACTGGATGACTTAGAGAAAAAATGGACTCTTCTAGAAAAGAACCATGTCTGTTCGATTGTACTAGACAGCTTGATGAATACAAAGCTTATTGGTCCAGACGATTTGATCTGTTTCTTGGCCAATGATTGAGCAATTGGGTGCAGCGTCATTGTAACCTCAATTGCCAAACTTATTTTATTGTGACCAAAAACTGGACAACTTGGAGAAAAACTAAAAAACTAAAAAAGAAAGATCTCTGTTCAACTGTACTGGACAGCTTGCTATGAAACCATGGTGGAATTGTAAAGTTTATTCGAACAGACATAATAATTCTGCGTCGTTGACCTCAAATAGTGGATCCTAATGTTGATCTATTTTAGTAGGTGTGCAGGCATCAAATGGCAGCAGTCTTTTTGCTGTGCAAATATCCTAGAGCAGCCTTTCTCAACATGGGGGAACCCCCGAAATAAATTTCACTTCTCTGGGAAACCCTTCCAAAAAATACCATATCTACAGCTCATGATACCCTAATGTGGTGGTCAGTAAGGAGAATGCTTCCTACATTGGTGGTCGGAATATTGTGTTCCTTACAGATAGCTAAAAAAAAGATCATTGCGGTCAGTGGTTAATTATCTGAGGGGTAGAAATTGCTCATTATTCAAGAAACCTCACGCAATTTCTGAAGGAACCCTAGAGTTCCACGGAACCCTGGTTGAGAAAAGCTATCCTAGAGTCTCTGGAGACCTTTAAGTATTTTCTGTGAAAAAAAAAATATATATTAGCTGTTTTATATAAAATATGCAAGCTCATTGATTTAGTGAGTTATCGGAGTTAAAGATTACCGAGCAAACACTCCCAAAGAAAGCCGACTTTCTTCTCTATATTTGCATCCTGTAGACCTTAAACCGACCTTAAATTGGCTGTCCATTGTTTGGGAAGGGCTTTGGTATTAAAGTATTATTCCATCCAAAACTTAATATGTATGGATTAATTGAACCGGGGGTCTCAACGGACACAAGTCACTCCTCAATTATTTCAGGACTGAGGGTCCAATGGCTGTATATCTGATCTGCTGCTGCCATAACTACCTCATACCAAGTTATCAGATGACCATCTCCACCTCACATATCCATTTAGAGGATTTGAGGGGTATCATCATATGGGATTTCCTCCCTTCTGGCTCTGGGCTAGAAGACGGGAAAATCTGTCTTGCCCATTTCAACCAGGGTGACTGCATGTCATAGCTTTTTTTTATGAGCTAATTTTTCTTTTTGCACATTTCTGTACTTTCTACAGTGTTAATATCCTACCAACGTGTTATCTAGGTGCATGCAAAGTAACCTGGATAATGTATTTGTCTCCTGTTTAATGTGAATGCAAAGGAAATGTGAAATTACTTTTGTAGGTTGTGTAACTGGATTGTGAACTAATCTTTAACGTTTTATAAACCGTGTTCTTCCGTGGAGATATGATAAAATAAAGCTCAAAACATTGTAGTATTATACATTGATAATGTTAAAGTAGAACTTTTTGTAGTTTCTCTAAGTCTTCCCTGTAACATATTTTTAATACCCGTTGATTCTGCGAGTAGAGACATTATTTTTTACACTTTTAACAGGGTGACAACGCTGTTTATTCTGAAGTAAAATTTACCCTCTGGGCTATTGCACATGGGCCGGCAGAGCCCGTTCACCATAATTCCCAACGCATTTCCTTCACACGGGCAGCCCGGGTGCAGTTTTCAGCCTGTTGATGACATGAATGGCTTGCGCCACTGTGCTCTTGTATATAGCGGTGTTATCAAAAACACAAATACAGCGTATGGGCTGCCCGGGTGGAGGAAATGCGCTGGAAATAATGGTGAACAGACTCAGCTAGTGCATCTGCATGAGCCCTTAGATGAACTTGTAGTTTTTAATGGACTTTAAATAAAGGACAAACATATGAAAGTGCAAAACTAGCTAACACATTAGGCAGTGGCAGCAGGTATTTTTTCCATTTACCGGATACCCTTATGCAGCCCTTTGGTACTTACGGTGCGGCCATGAAAACTATGGAAGCATTATTTTGTAAAGATAATGTAATGGCAGTTATGTTACATATTCCCAGTCTCTTACAGTCTCCTGCACCATATCTCCAGTCTTCACTACACCTGTAGCATGCCCCCCCCCCCCCCATCTACAGCAGTGTCTTCAGTCTCTGACAATGCTCTGTAGCAGGGGTCTTCAAGCTCCAAGGGCCAGTTTACTGTATTTCAGACTTTAGGGGGGCCGGATTGTGGCCAGTGGGGGTAAAAAGTTTCCCAGCATTGGTGAGAATACACATAGCCTCAGGGTTGGTGGTCAGTAGGAGGAAGAGTAGTGCCCCATCATTGGTATTAGTGGAAGAAATTGTACCCCATTGTTGGTGTCAGTGGGAGGAATAGCGACTCATGTCATTAGGAGGTATAGTGCCTCAAGGGTCAGATAACGCATGCAACGGGCCAGATCTAGCCCTCGGGCCGCAGTTTGGAGACCCCTTTTTTGTAGCACAACATATATTGAATATAGTGTGTGGACCCTTTGCGATGTCAGAGGTCTTAGTTGAGGCCCCTTACATCTAGTAAATGGACCACCACTGGTGTAAACCATTGTAAGCACCCCTGTCGGTGTTCTCTGGTTTGTACCAACCCCTGTAACTGACACTTTTGCCGGACAGCTTGGTATGAATGTAAATGTGGTAAAAAATTATACATAAAGGCTTTTTTTATATATAGTAGGCAGAGGTTAGAAAATCTATCAACTGTATCCATGCAAGACCAAAAGGCAGCTTTTCCTATCTTCATTAGAAAGGCATTCATCTCATATCACTATACAATCTCTAATCATATCTATACAATATAATTACAATAGTCAAATCCAAGTTAGGACAATTAAAAAAAGAAAATGTTTTGTGCAAATGGTGCGTGCATGCAGAACAGGTCCTCCACATTGCCGGTACCCTAAATGCTCACTGGCTCATACTATGGATGAGGAGAGAGCCCAAAAACTTTCAATTTAGAGAATTCTTAATCTGACCACGTAAAAACAGCCAACACGTTTCACAGGCCAAAAGGACTTCATCAAGGCTACTAAATAATAAAAAAAAAACTAATCATCCACAGCATGGATGGCTAAATCTCCCACTACTGACTAATGTTCCCAGGGCTGTCAGAATATGGATGTCAAGCTGGGTGGTGTGAGCAGGGCCATCCATTGTTCAAATTCGTCTAATTCACAGTATTTGGCTGAAATCTGAGCTTTGTATAGCCAGTTTCAACCTGGTAGGTGACCTTCAAGATTTAATGACATTGCACGTGGTATTAATCCACTTTCATGGCCTCCATATGATTGTCAGAACCGTCAACACACCAGCATTATGTGGCTTTGTAGTACAGATATGCAGGAAAAAGTGGATTATCGATAAAGCCACGAAAAATTCTCCTTGATCTGGGTGTACTTTGATGGTTTGATTTATCCAACTAGGGAATCTGCTCACATTAAGGGCAGAGTGGCTGCTGGGAACACAAGGCTGGAAGCAGGCTGCGACACACTGGGAACACAAGGCTGGAAATAGGCTGAAACACACTGGGAACACAAGGCTGCGACACACTGGAAACACAAGGCTGCGACACACTGGAAACACATGGCTGGAAGCAGGCTGCAACACACTGGGAACTCATGGCTGCAACACACTGGGAACAAAAGGCTGGAAGCAGGCTGGAACACATGACTGGAAGCAGTCTAGGACAAACTGGGAACACAAGGCTCGGACACACTGGGAACACAGGGCTGGAAGCAGGCTGGGACACACTGGGAACACAAGGCTGGAAGCAGGCTGGGACACACTGGGAACACAAGGCTGGAAGCAGGCTGGGACACACTGGGAACACAAGGCTGGAAGCAGGCTGGGGCACTGGCAACACAAGGCTGGAAGCAGGCTGGGGGGCACTGGGAACCCAAGGCTGGAAGCAGGCTGGGGGACACTGGGAACACGAGGCTGGAAGCGGGCTGGGGAACATTGGGAACACAAGGCTGGAAGCAGACTGGGACACACTGGGAACACAAGGCTGGAAGCAGACTGGGACACACTGGGAACACGAGGCTGGAAGCAGGCTGGGGGACACTGGGAACACAAGGCTGGAAGCGGCCTGGGGGACACTGGGAACACAAGGCTGGAAGCGGGCTGGGGGACACTGGGAACACGAGGCTGGAAGCGGGCTGGGGGACACTGGGAACACAAGGCTGGAAGCAGGCTGGGGGACACTGGGAACACAAGGCTGGAAGCTGGCTTGGGGACACCGGAAGCAGGCTGAGGGACACTGGGAACACAAGGCTGGAAGCGGGCGGGGGCACACTGGGAACACAAGGCTGGAAGCATGCTGGGGGACACTGGGAACACAAGGCTGGAAGCATGCTGGGGGACACTGGGAACACAAGGCTGATAGCAGGCTGGGGGACACTGGGAACACAAGGCTGGAAGAGGGCTGGGGGACACTGGGAACACAAGGCTGGAAGCAGGCTGGGGGACACTGGGAACACAAGGCTGGAAGCAGGCGGGGGGACACTGGGAACACAAGGCTGGAAGCAGGCGGGGGGACACTGGGAACACAAGGCTGGAAGCAGGCGGGGGGACACTGGGAACACAAGGCTGGAAGCAGGCGGGGGGACACTGGGAACACAAGGCTGGAAGCAGGCGGGGGGACACTGGGAACACAAAGCTGGAAGAAGGCTGTGGGAAACACTGGGAACACAAGGCTGAAAGCAGGCTGGGGACACTGGGAACAGAAGGCTGGAAGCGGGCTGGGGGACACTGGGAACACAAGGCTGGAAGCAGGCGGGGGGACACTGGGAACACAAGGCTGGAAGCGGGCTGGGGGACACTGGGAACACAAAGCTGGAAGAAGGCTGTGGGAAACACTGGGAACACAAGGCTGAAAGCAGGCTGGGGACACTGGGAACAGAAGGCTGGAAGCGGGCTGGGGGACACTGGGAACACAAGGCTGGAAGCAGGCGGGGGGACACTGGGAACACAAGGCTGGAAGCGGGCTGGGGGACACTGGAACAGAAGGCTGGAAGCCGGCTGGGAGACACTGGGAACACAAGGCTGGAAGCAGGCTGGAAGCAGGCTGGGATACACACTAGGAAATGGTGTGGATCACTGGAGACACAGGTACACAATAGAAACGTTGCTAGAGAATAGAAGGGGTCCGGCTGCGAGCATGTGACATGTTGCTCAAATACAGAGAAGCACGGAGGCAGGCCATTTAGGGCAGCGCCTGGAGACGGAGTGGTTGAGGTGCTGGCTGCATGCAAGTGGCCTCACACAGGAGAGAAAACCTGGCAATCGAGCGTAGAGCTGGTGGGTGTGACATATAACTGCCCCTCCCACAAGGCCACAGAATGGTTTTCTCTGACAGCCGCTTTGTTCCATCATTTCACTTCATATCCATGGAATGGGGATTTTTTTATCTGTCTTTAAAAAGATTTATACAGCCACTGACCATGCAAAAAGAAAATGTCAGTTTTCAGTTGGGTTGACTTTTAAGCAGTCATATTGTACATATTCAGATTTGAATGTTATTATAAAGCATTCTAAACACACTAACGCTTTTTTTTTTTTTTTTATTGGATTCTATGAGGTGGCTGAAATTTCAACAGCTTTAGAATATTGCTTTACATCGGGAGCCCAGGATCCCTGCCTCTCTCTCACCTGCTGTGAAAATGTATTCATTACTTTTTATATCCACATAAAGGGCATTTCCTCCTTTTAACCTGCGTCAGGAAACAGCATTTTACATCCAGGCTTGAGTCAGAGCTGGCGTCCTGCCGAGATCACAATGATACTTGTCTCATCTCCGGCCTGCCTGACAACTGAGCATCCATTAACATGTGGCCTGTTTCTCAACTAATTACAGATATGGGACCCAGTCTGTGACTCGCATTGAGCTTCTGACTGGGCTCCAAATACAGAGGACCTTAGTGGAGGTGTTTATTGATGCAGAATTGCATTTCCTAAACGTTAAATTAATAAAATGTCTGAGAGCTTGCTGTAGCATTAAAAAAGCAACTAAAGTTGACTAGTACCACTTTCGTTATTTCTGTAGGTTAACTCTCTGTCCTGCTTCCTCAAAGATTACTAGTGAGCATTCAAGATGGCCATCACTCCACCCTATGCCAAAGCCAACATCTAATCATGATGCACTGTATGGCCAAAAGATTGTGAGCTCCTGACCGTCACACCTATATATAGACCAAAGTATGCGGTCTTTCCTCTAAATTTTTTTAGTTCAGGTGTTTCCAATGAAGGGTACTGTTAACGCTACATCATACAAAGACATTTTAGACTGTGCTCTTCCAACCTTGTAGTAACTATTTAGGGAAGACCCTTTCCCTTCCCAGCATGACTGTGCTACTGGGTAAAACAGGAATGTCAAATTCAATTTCATCGTGGGACGCATTAGCAGTATGGTTGCCCTCAAAGGGCCAGTTGTATCTGGGGTGTGCTACATACGTGCAGAGTTAGGGATTACACTACATATAGGGGGAAGAGTTCAGGGGTGCGCTACGTAGAGTGCAGGGTTCAAAAATACGCTACGTACTAAGTGCAGAGTTCAGGGGTGCGTGATGTACAGAGTGCAGAATTTTTAGGGGTGCGCTATATGCATAGTGAACACTCTGCAAACCCAATTCCAAACTCCCCCCCTCCACCAAAAGCTACCTTGCATCTCTACTCTACTCCTACCTGGCTCTTGTACCTTCCTGTGTAGGTGGCTCTGTCTCGCCTATTCCCCCCCCCCGGGGGATTAGCGGTCTTGTTCGGTGAACTGTTCCTGACATCACTCCCATAAAACTACTCTGGACATGAGGATCTCAGGAACAGTCCACCGCTGGATGGTGGGGAGTTCCATTTGCAGAGGTTCCGGTAAGTATAGGCTTTCTTTAATCTCTTAGACAAAAAGCTACGGTTGACCCATGCAGTGAAGGCACAGCCCCACTGCATAGGAAAGCTTTTTTTGGCCCAGATTTTGGCTTTAAAAGGTAGATGCTATTTCTCATGAATATGTAACACATGCATCTACTGCCACCCATAACTGGAGCACAAAAACAGACCTCAGGTACAGAGGGGGCCAATACATTTCCCCCCCAATATCGTTCTGGAACCTTTTGTGTGTTTAGCCTTCACAAAGGTCTAAAGTATATCTATGTATTAACTATCAGGAACGTGGCGGTTCCACAACTTTCACACCTACCACCATGTTCTTAGATACTCAACATCTGCCTTGACACATTCTATGGTGATTTGATTAAGGTGTTTTAAGGTGTCTTTATAAATGACACTCATTGGAAGAGATGTGGCTTGGATAAGCTACGAAACTAAAGATGTGGCTTGGATAAGCTACGAAACGTCTTTAACATTACAGAACAAGTGAAGCTGATTGTGAGTAACTACTAGATATACCGTGACCTGGAGCAATGAGAACCTCCACAGATATATCTTTGGCCAGTCAGTTTTTAATTTTTTTTGCCATTTGTGTTTAATTAAGAGTTCCTATCATAAATGTGACAGGAAGTGAAGAAGAAATCTCTCCAAAATAAGAAGTTGTCCCCTCTTAGCTGTCACTGGAACAATGGCTGAAGATTTCACTTGTATTTCTGTGAAAACCCCAAATTTTGGGATTTTCCACTTGTGGCGATGGTCACCGAGACAAATACAGAGTGTCAGCCTCCACAATGAAGGCACAGGCAACAATGAAAATGTGACAGGGGTTCTAACTTTTCTCTACTCCAACCAAAAGTAAAAGCTGATCTTAGTGGAGTTCCACCCAAAAGGGCAAGCTCCGCTTGTTTGCATACCCCCCTTCTACTGCTACATTTGGCACTTTTTGGGAGGGTGGGGAGTGGGTACCCTGGTCTTGGCAGGTACCCACTCCCACTTACGGCTCAGATCACTGTGGCGATCTGAGCCTGAAGTTCAGCCCTCTCTTCCTTCCCCTGCAGTCTTCTGGGACACATCACAGGTCTTCACTTTGTTTCCCTTACTAGAGATGCCGATGTTCTATCAAATTGGCCAACTGGTCAGAAACTCCAACCACGTCACTTCTGGTTTCTTTAAACCATCAGTAATTGGAGATTTCGACAAATTTGCTGTTTGGACACAACACCGGCAACCGAATAGTTGTCCAGTGCAAGAAGATTTAGCTGTTTTGACAGCACAGCGGCTAATGAGGACAAAGTTGCCGCCACCTCAGCGGCGGCCATTTTGTTGGCTAGTATTGGAGCGACGTAACAATCTCCACTCATAATATCGTGCATCAGACTCTATTAGTTTGCCTGTGTTTCATTTCGTTTGTATTCGTTTGCACTGTGGTATAGTGGGTAGCACTCTCACCTAGCAGTAAAAAAGGGTCGCTGGTTCGAATCCCAACCATGACACTACCTGCCTGGAGTTTGCATGTTCTTCCTGTGCCTGCGTGGATTTCCTCAGGGTGCTCCGGTTTCCTCCCACGCTCCAAAGACATGCTGCTAGGTTAATTAGCTACTGTCTAAATTGGACCTAGTATATGAATGTGAGTTAGGGACCTTAGATTGTAAGCTCCTTGAGGGTAGGGACTGATGTGAATGTACAATGTATATATAAAGTGCTGCGTAAATTGACGGCGCTATATAAGTACCTTAAATAATAATAATAATAACTGGAAGTTAAGTAGTTGGCGTTTCTGACGAGTTGGCTATTTTGAGAGAACACCGGCACCTGAAGCCAATTGAAGAATCGGCTCGGGTGACGACATCGCTGGATCACTGTTAACTTTTATTTTTTCGGGGGGACTGTAGCTCCTCTGTAATAGGAGTGGTGGCTGTAGTTTTAAAAAATATTTACCTTTTTAAAAAAAAAAAAAATCTTTATCATGTTCGGAGACAATGGAAGATGAACAGAATACAAAAAGATATAATGACCTATCATAAATACCAAAGAGTAGGTCCCATGTCACCAAAGCATTCTGGGTAATAAGTGTAGAGAGGAAAAAGAAGAGCACTAAGATCCTTATCTAAACTGGGTGTATGTAACATAGATCAAGGAAAGGGGGCAGGGTGGGGAAATTGGGTAAGGAGTAGAGGATGACTTTGAGGTTATGGGAAGAGAGAAGGACAAATGGAGGAGAGGTGGAACATATAGGAGAGATGGGTAGGGCTATGGAAGAAAAAGAGGGAAGAGATATTTAGCAGCTTTTGGCAAGCTATAAAAACTTTTGGGCCAGGCCAGGCACCGTTTTTTGAAAATTCCCATAAAAGCATGCAGATAGATGCATTTCAGGCTAGTACTATGGCAAGTTTAAGTTAATTGTCCATTTGTTCAAATTGCCTTTTAAAAGACAACAGAGTTTATTTTAAACTTTTTTCGCAAATTACTTTTTACCCTTCCAGGAGGTGGCAGTGAAGGAGCAATTATCAGGGAAAGGAAAGCTACATCGAAGGAGTCTAAGTTCACCTAATGTTCACAGAGTAAGTTTTTTTAACTTTTTATTTATTTATTTTTTTATTGCAAACGCCAAAAGCTTTTGATCACACAAATAGAATTAAAAAAAAACGCCTTTTCCCTTTCACAGCATTGTCCATACTAGGCCTGCTTTTGATTATGCAGATGAATGCTGCACAAACTATTCAATCCAAAAATAAAAACTTTTTTTTTTTTTACCTAAAATAAAAATTCGAATGTTAATAGCTAAGCTATAACTACATTGTCCTAAACCGTCTGATCCTATTATTGTGTGTGCTGCTCTCTCTCTGTACAGCCAGGTCTCATATAGGCCTTGACCTCACAGTATATCCATCACTGACATAAAACATTTTCAGTGGCATGGATGGAATAATAATAATTTTAATGCATTCATTATCTTATTATATCAAATCTACATGAAGTAGAGAGATCACGGAAAGCATCAAATTACAGTCCCTGTAAAATAAATGTAGTAAAGACACTTCATTTGGAATGTTATTCTCTTGAAAGCTGCTCTCTGCTTTGCTTCTGTGAAGTTAAAGGATGACATATGGTTTTGCTCTGGCAAAACCAGTCTCTAAGCAGTCATCTAAAAGGGAAGAAATGGGGGAGTACGGGGGTGGGGATGTTATCAGATGGAGGCTGAGCTTCTGCATAGGAGACAAAAGAAAACAGGTTCTGAAGCATATGTGCTTTTCTCCTAAAGTACATGAAAAGGTTTGAAGAAAAATTCCCTCAACGCCTTTCTACCATCTTCAATACAAAGATCTGGGTCTCCCCTTCCAGTAGGTCCATACTTACCATTTCTGATGGCTCTGGCCTCCTACAATGTCTGCAGTCCAACTGGTAAAAATCTAGTGTCAGGCAGTCTGTTCTTGTTCATTAACAGGCCATAGACTTGAAAAACAACTCCCTCTATGCCTCCTCAATACAAGATCCAGGTCCCTCCCGTCCATAATTACCATTTCTGATGGCTCTGGCCTTCTGAAATGTCTGCAGTCCAGCTGGTGGAAATCTAGTGTCAGTCAGCCTGTGCCTGCTTATTAACGCTCCAGAGACTTAAGAATTCCCTCTATGCCTCCCTAGCCTCCTCAATACAAAGATCTGGGTCTCCCATTCCAGCAGGTCCTTACCATTTCTGATGGCTCTGGTCTCCTACAATGTCTGCAGTCCAACTGGGAAAAATCTAGTGTCAGGCAGTCTGTTCTTGTTCATTAACAGGCCATAGACTTGAAAAAAGAACTCCCTCTATGCCTCCTCAATACAAGATCCAGGTCCCTCCCGTTCATACTTGGTTTCTGATGGCTCTGGCCTTCTGCAATGTCTCCAGTCCAGCTGGTGGAAATCTAATGTCAGGCAGCCTGTGCCTGCTCATTAACGCCCCAAAGACTTGCTTATGCCTCCAAAAAAGAATTCCCTCTATGCCTCCCTAGCCTCCTCAATACAAAGATATGGGTCCCCCCTTCCAGCAGGTCCATACTTACCATTTCTGATAGTTCTGGCCTCCTACAATGTCTGCAAACCAGCTGGAAAAAAAATCTGTGTCGGGAAGCCTGTGCTTGTTCATTAATGTGTCATAGACTTGAAAAAAAGAATTCCATCTATGCCTACCTAGCCTCTTCAGTACAAAGATCTGCGTCCCTCCGTCCCCCCACTTCCAGCAGGTCCTTACTTACCCTTTCTGATGGCTCTGGCCTCCTACAATGTCTGCAGCCCAGCTGGTAAAATGGTTTAAACTAAACTGAATCTAACCTGTAAAGGTTTTTAAATTGTCACTTCTGGACAATTTCAGGTACCATCATTTTTTGCGATTTTAGGCTTGACATGTTTACTCGACGCAAACCCCATCTTTTACATTTTACCAAAAAATAAGGTGTAATTTTGTTTGCATTAAAATGTATTTTACTGTATTTGCTTCTGAAAATGTACAATTAATTAATATTTGTGCAAATATTGTGCAACAACAGTTTGCAACTACCACCATTTTATTCTCCAGGGTCTCTGCTTTCAGAAAATGTTGGGGTTTATTTAAGTAATTGCTAGCAAAAAATGCAGATTTTAATGTGTGTAAAAATTAAAAAATTGCTTCAGTAGACAAGTGGTTAGACATGGCCAGATTTACCATTAGGCATTGTAGGTTTGTGCCTATAGGTAGATACAAAGTGGCGACTTTCCCTGTATTGCCCACAGATTTTTTTTTTTTCCAGGGGAGAATGCAGTCACCTAACATACGCTCTGTTTTACATTATTTCATATTATTGCACTTTGTCATACTAGCCTAAGCCCTCTTAGGACCAACAAAGAAAATAAAATGTTCTTTGTAAGAGGTGTTTGTGTGTCAAAGGTTGTGTGTCTACGGGTTCCGATGATGAAAAATCCAGCCTTGCCTTTAAATGAACAGGTTAATGTATTTACAATTTGGCTAAGTGTTTGTGCTTTTTTTTCCTCTTTCCAGCTATCAGGCAGCCGACAGGACCTGGGAGGTCATCAAAGCCTGGCTAATAACAGGGTAAGCGCTTGGAGAAATGGATCTCTTTCCAGAGGTGTATCAGGGGCGTGCAGCAGGGAAAATGACAAAGTCTGTGACTCTGAGTTATGTGAGGCTTTTAAAAGTATACAAATGCCCAAAGGGATATAGTTGAAGTTCTAAGATCATACACTACTTTCGTCGCACTATAGAAGGCTTCATCCCAAAATCATAAATTGTGTACCAAAATGTAAATAGTAGGGACTTTGATTATGCCTCTGATAGTGAAAATCAAGATCAGTAAACCAAATCCATTAAAATTTACATTTTATTACAAAATCTCATATTAAAAATGGCCCAAAAGGGCCTGCAAAGCAATAAAATACCATGCAGTGCAAAGGACTCAAGGGTACAATGAGATCAACAGTTGGTCTACGAATTTTGCTGGATAATCCACTTCAGACATTTTTGAGGCTTGAAGTGTCCTGATATGTGTAGACCGACTATTGACCTCATTGTACTCTCGATTGAGTCCTTGGCACTTTATTGTAATTTATTGCTTTAATGAGAAGTTTCGACCGACTTTCCTGATTTGCTTGTCCGAGAATGGGAACTTAAAGTATTGAAGGAAATGGACCAACCTGGCAGCCAGTGAGGCAATGGACCAACATGAGGCAATGGACCAACCTGTCGGCCGGTGAGGCAATGGACCGACCTGTCAGCCGGTGAGCCAATGGACTGACCTGTCGGCCGGTGAGGCAAAGGACCGACCTGTCGGCCGGTGAGGCAAAAGACCGACCTGTCGGCCGGTGAGGCAAAAGACCGACCTGTCGGCCGGTGAGGCAAAAGACCGACCTGTCGGCCGGTGAGGCAAAGAACCGACCTGTCGGCCGGTGAGGCAATGGACCAACGTGAGGCAATGGATCAACCTGTCGGCCGGTGAGGCAATGGACCGACCTGTCGGCCGGTGAGGCAATGGACCAACCTGGCAGCCAGTGAGGTAATGGACCGACCTGTCGGCCGGTGAGGCAATGGACCGACCTGTCGGCCGGTGAGGCAATGGACCGACCTGTCGGCCGGTGAACCAGTAAACATCTGCAGAGGAATGCGGCTCTGCATTCATTATTACATAATTGTACTGTCTTTAATGCTAGCAGTTTACATGATTTTGACCTGGTATCAGCCTTTTGCAATCCCTGCATAGCAAAGCTTAGACTGGTAGAGGGAAAAACAACATAAGGAGCCTGTAAGTTTTGTAGCAAGGCAAATTAGAGGAGAGAGCAGAGTGACAGAAGGATGAACTCATCAGTGTGCTGCTTTTCCTTTTATTATCCAATCACATGCTCAGGAAGAGACAAGACCCATAAGTGTCACTTAACTGCAACAGGAAAAAAATCAGGTTTCCTGCCCTGCCAGTACAGACCGGACTGTGCTATGTGGCAGAGCTGCTCAAATATCAGGACTGGACGGACATCAATACAAATCCTTTTGGCATGAAAAATGTAACTGTTTAAAAAATTGCTCCCTTGTATGTATTTCATCTGTGTATTCAGTGGTTTGCCTGAAGTTCAGTTTTAATGAATATGGAAGAATGAGACTCCTAATGACAACAGAAGGTGAGCAGCCTCGAACTCGTGTGTAACAGTAACCCCTGCAGAGCACACACACAGGATTTTTTCAGCTTGCTGCCATCCATCCAATACCATATTGTTAGAGTCAGGTGGACTGACCCTTTAATAATTGTGCAGATTCAGTTTGTTCCAAAAATCAATCAGCAGATTGGCTCCGAAAGCAAAAAAAAAAAAGTCAAGCACTTCACAATAAAAGGGAGCATTTTGTCTTTCCCGACTCTCTACTTGAAGTTCCTTCATCGATACTGTTACAGGAAAGGCGGAATTTGTCTCACTATGAAACCATTTATCACTCCGGTGCTGAAGACAGGTAGTCAATCATTCAAATAAAGTCTGCTGCAGGCTGTCTGGAGCTCAGACTATTGTACCATCTCCAGACTTCTCGCCATTCTTCCTACCCTTGGCCACTAGATGGGGCAATGAATGAGCCTCCAGCTGTAGAATGTTCGGTTGGATCGGGACGAAAGGTCTGTTAGGAAGATTTGGGCAGAAATATTTGCAGCTGCGAATAATATGAAACATTTCACCCAGCTTTGTTTGATGTTTTATTTCTTATGATATTTAGAGTCAGCAGATTAGTGCTGCAGTCCACTTTGAAAACCACGTTGTACAAATGACGTTTATGGCCAACTTTATTCAAACTTACTTAGATTGTTTAAATATGAAAGCATCATTATAGCATAATATATACTGTGCGATCAATGGCTTGTGGACACCTATCACGCCTACTGGATGGGCAAAAAGATGTGGATCCCCCTTTCAAATTAAGTTCAGGTGTTTCCAGTGAATACTACATCATACAAAGATATTGGAAACAGTTGTGCTCTTCCAATCTTGCAGTTCTAGTTTGAGGAAGACTTTTTTTTTTTTTTGTTCCAGAATGACTGTGCCCCTCTGGCCAAAGCATGTCTTAATGGATCTGCCTTTGTACAGTTTGCTGAGGAGGACCTGGAGTGACCTGTAAAGAGCCCTGACCTCAACCCCAGTGAACACCTTTAGGATGAATTGAAATGCCAGTTGTGGGCCATGTCTTCTCATCCAACATCAGTACCCGATCCCTTTTGGATGAATTGGAATGCCCATTGTGAGTCAGATCTTATCCAGTGTTGCTACCTGACCTCAACCCTACTGAACACCTTCGGGATGAAATGGAATGCTAGTTGTGAGCCAGGTCTTCGCATCCAGCGTCAGAACTTGACCTCAACCCTACTTGAACACCTTTGGGATGAATCAGAACAATGATTGTGATCCAGGTCTTCACATCCAACATCAGTACCTGTCCTCAAACCTACTTGAACACCTTTGGGATGAATTGGAATTGCATTTGTAAGCCAGGTCTTCTCATCCAACATTAGTACCTGATCTCAGAAATGGGCACAGATTCCCACAGACACCCATAGAAATGCCCAGTAGAGTGGAGACTGTTACAGCTAAAAAGGGGACAACTTTATATTAATGACAATGGATTTGGAATGGGGTGTCCCATTGCAGTTTGGGGTGGAGAAACTGAAGTGGCCTACACAGAGGCCTGACCTCAACCCTGTTGAACTCCTTTGGAATGAATTGAAATGCCCCTTGGTAACCCAGATCTTCTCATCCAACGTCACTACCTGACCTTTACCCTACTTGAACACCTTTTGGGATAAATCAAAATGCCATTTGTGAGCCAGGTCTTCTAATCCAACATCAGCACCTGACCTCACAAATGGGAACATGTTCCCACAGAAATCCTGCCCAGTAGAGTGTAGGCTGTTACAGCTGGAAAGGGGACCACTCCATATTAATGACCGTGAATTTGGAATGGAGTGTCCCATTCCAGTTTGGTGTGGTGGAACTGGATTGTCCTGCACAGAGCCCTGAGCTCAACCCAACAATTGGTGAATTGAACACCAATTGTTAGCCAGATATTCTTATCCAACATCACTACCTGACATCAACCCTACTGAACACCTTTAGGATGAATTAAAACACCATTTGTGAGCCACGTCTTCTCATCCAATGTCCGTACCAGACCTCAACCCTGCTGAACACCTTTGGGATGAATTGGAATGCCAACGATGACTCAGGTCTTCTCATTAACAACATCAGTACCTGACCTTAAACCTACTTGAACACCTTTGGGGTGAATTGGAAGGATAGTTGTGATCCATGTCTTCTCATCCAACATCAGTACCTGTCCTTAACCCTACTTAACACACTTGGGATGAATTGGAATGACATTTGTGGGCCAGGTCTTCTCATGAAACATAAGTACCTGACCTCAACCCTACTTGAAAACCTTTTGGATGAATTGAAACGATGATTGTGAGCCAGGTCTTCTTAACCAATGTCAGTACCTGACTCCCACCCTACTTGAACACCTTTGGGTTGAATTTGAACACCATTTGTGAGCCAGGTTTTCTCATCCAACATCAGCACCTAACCTCACAAATGGGCACAAATTCCCACAGATATCAACAGAAACCCTTCCCAGTAGAGTGAAGGCTGCTACAGCTGGAAAGGGGACCACTCCATATTAATGACCATGGATTTGAATGGGACATTCCATTTCAGTTTAGTGTGGAGGAATTGGAGTGTCCTGCACAGAGCCCTGACCTCAACCATACTGGACACCTTTGGGATGAATTGAATGCCAATTGTTAGCCAGGTCTTCTCATCCAACGTCACTACCTGACCTCAACCCTACTGAAAGAAAAGGTTGTGCCAGAGATTTATAGAGTAGGAGTTGCTGCCCACATCCCTAAATAATGAAATACAAAAAAGATTCCGCTATAGGACTTTGAAAGGCAGAAACTCCTTAGTAATTACCCAGTGTTGAAAATATATTCATATTGTATTTGTAAAGGTAAAATCATGAAATATATAGCATGATAAAATCAAAATTGGATGCATGTACAGCTGCGGTGCAATATCAAAACATTATACAAACGACCACTGGACTGTTGATATGTAGATAAGACAGAGAATTCCCGACGCATTTCAAGTTTGTAATAATGAACCTCTTCTATAGGGGCTAAAAATTGGTACTAGTCACTCAAAGTGCACAAACCTTGTGGATAGATGATATAGCAGTGGCAGGGAGAAAGGGTAGGAGGATGGTATGCAAAAGACCAGACAAGTTACACCAGATCTCAAAAAAGGATATTCCAAGAATGCTTACACCAGGCTTATGGTCTGATGTATAGTCCAAGCTGGCACACAGAAAAGGAGAGAGAGAACCACCAAAAATGATAAAGTTAATATAAGCGATATATAGCTAATTAATGCATATGAATATATACACAAGTGCAAAGGATAAAAATCCATAAAGTATGGATAATATCCAGCTTGTATGAGCTCTTCAGTGTTGTAGCAAACAATTCTAAGAATTACCTCTAGTCTAGTGGAGGTTCACTCGGTCTGCATGGCAGCATGAGACTGAGCTGGGAGTTGTCTGTGTTTAAAAATGTTCCTTGTATCGTTAGCTTGACCCACTTCAGCTATGATTTGGGGAGGGGATATATGCAAACATGAGGGAGTGCCCTCCAAGTCCCTGGCGTGCAGACCCACCTCCCACAAGTATTGTCCCGGCCAATAAAATACTTCAATGGTCAATTAACTAAGTCTAGTGGTACCCAAGAAATTAAGTCTAGGGCTTCCTAGCAAATAAAGTCTAGCCCAATAAAACAAGTCTAAATTCTGCTACACATGCTTAGTGTTTTTTTAAAAGTGGTATAGGGTTAGCGGCAAAAAAAAAGGCTATGGCTAGCCAATGAAAGGTATCTAGGGCCAGCCAATAAAGGACATCTAGGGCCAGCCATTAAAAGTGAACTAGGGCCAGCCATTAAAAGTGAACTAGGGCCAGCCATTAAAAGTGATCTAGGGCCAGCCATTAAAGCCTGGTACACTCTATTGGTAATGTTTCATTCAACCCAGCGGGCGGAACGAAAAACTGAAGCACTCAGGAGGAGCCGCTGTACCAACATGCAATGTTAGTAGAGCGATCTCCCCTGCTGATCTAATGTGTTCTTACAGGGGGATGCTCCACCAGAACACACTGATCAGCAGTCCTTTTCCAGTCATGCCCCTTCAACATAAGCTGGCCAAACGGCCGGCTTCTATCGGACCAGCTGCCCTACACATAGGGTGAATGTCGGCCAATTTCTATTTAACCGGCTGATGCTGCCCAATATTTGGCCCGTGTGTACGGTCCTTAAAAGAAGTCTAGGGCTAGCCAATATACGTGATATAGGGCTAGCCAATGCAAGATGTCTAGGGCTAGCCAATGCAAGACATCTTGGGCTAGCCAATGCAAGTGTGGGGTACCCAAATTTTTTCATACTCAGCTGTTTCTTCTAAAGTTATGCTGTATAAGGTGATCCTGCTTAAGCAACTCCAACAAAACACATTTTGTTTTTCATGCCAACAAAGGAATATTCTCAGCGCCTGCACAGCGGGGTGCCTGATTTAACAACGCACAGCCTAAAAATACATCGCTGGCTGTAGTTACTTTCCTGTTTTATGTCCCTTCTCTTCTCAGCTAATGCTGTCCAAATATCTCCTTGAGTGCAGCAATCTCCTCCTCTCCTCCTTCTCATTATGAGCACATCTCCTCTCAGACCCGCTTTCAAGACTCGGCTCCTTGCAGGAACATTCTGCTCAGAAGAACATGTATTTCTCATCCCAGGGGTGCTTTTCTAAATGGAATTTACTGCATAAATTTTATTATGACAGTAAACCATTCTGTCCTCTAACAAGAGAAGGGAGAGGCTGGCAACGGTCAGGCTTCGCCTAACGTTTCCTCCATTTTAAACCGGCAATTTGTCCTGTCACTGGGAGCGATTAGGAGATTTGTTTGACGTGCCCGATGTGCGCAGTAGCGGCGGGATTGTCCCCAAGGTGAACAGAGCTGTTGGAATGGATAATGTGGTCTGTAAATGAGACACAATGGCAAAAAAAATAGAAGTCTACAGTTTCATGAACTTCTGTGTCGTCTCAGCAGCTGCAGCTCTCCTGGAGTCTAAGTTGGAACAAAACTCAACAATGTGCGTTATTTTAGTTGTCCGGATGTGTTCAAGGGTTTAAAGTGTTTGTAAGCCCTAAGGGCCCATTTACACTTAAGCAATCTGTTGCAGTCCGTTAATTCACATGCATTAACACGCCACAATGAATTAAAAATGCGCATTTAGCTCCGTGCACCACAATGTATAGTGTTGTGGTGCACTGCTGTACATTAGGCTCTACAACCGTGGGTGTCAACTTATGAGCTAAACCAAGAATGAATTTCAATGGAAAGGATAGACTTTATAGGCACTACAGCTATAGATTGTTAAAAAAAATCTTATTCTTTATTTCACACAGACCTTAAAAAACAAAGTTAAAATATGAGTCATGTACAAGATTGTTATAGATATGTGTCCCAGCATCTGTTCATTGGGCCCTTTTTATGCAACTACAGCCCCCTCTAGTCTCCACCTGCTTGACTCCTTTATATACCTTATGACTAATATGTACATATTTGATGACCTAATGGCCTCCTGCATGTTACACCTGTCTATTTACTGGTTTTTCTTTTTTACATTTAAAAATATAGGTGATTTTAGTAAATCTCCTGAAGAAGCGCGTTAGACGCGAAACATGTTGAGCTGGATTTGGAACTGGATCTATCCATCCCAGACTGTGACTTTCTCCAACTTTTGCGTGCCTAAAGCATAATATTGTGTGACCACCAATCTAGATGGTCAGGTACTAGGGGTTGGGTATTTTACCGGTTACTATTGTCTCTTGTACAAGACTCGTATAGTTTAACTTTGTTTTTAACATTTATGTGAAATAAAGAATAAAATGTTTAACATCTATAGTTATAGTGCCTATAAAGTCCATCCTTTCCATACTAATGTGTTCTTGGTTTAATACTTGGACATGGCACAGTTTACTCATTCATGTCCATAGTACCACCCTGTGGTGACATCATTTTTGTTTTTTGTAGGCTTATGAACTAAAGCGGGCCTCAAATGCGGCCTCTGACATCACCTAAGGGCCTGCACGTAATGTTCAATATATCGAATGCTTGAGAGTCCAAGAGTGTGGATAGGATACATTGTTGGCTGGGGATATGCTGCAGAAGACTGTACAAAACCGGGAACATGTTACATGTGACTAGTAGAGATCAATGCTTTTACCCTAATTAATATTCCCACTACAGACTGTCAAGGCCCAAATGCTGCAAGTCACATACTAAAGTGCCACATGTGGCCCTCAGGCCACAGATTGCGCACCAGGGTTCTACAGTATACAGTGAAATCAGGGCAGGTGCATTTCCATTTGATGAATTGCCTAAGAATAAAAATACTAGTTATGGACTCAACCAGACATGGAAAGGGTATGTAAATATACAGCAATCCTGATAGCCAAAGCCAATAAAATCCACCTCATTGTACACAATTATTATTATATATTTTATTTTTTTTAAACGATTTCTAAAAAAACCCTCCATTGTACTACAAAGGATGACCAAGTGCATATTGTTTATAGGTTAAACACAAAGTATTTGATGTTGCAAGGATAAACCCCTATACATATAATGTGATGCCCAAGTAGCAGAAAAAATGTGTCCATTTGAGGATCCTATGTTGATAGATCAAATACAACACCTGCAGAGTGTCTACAGTATATAGAGCCTCGTGTCCATATAGTGATATATAGGTTCATGAACTTTGAAAGTCACCATGGATGCATGAGAGTTTTGTAGTTTGGTCTAGAGGAGGGCCCACTAAATGAGAGGAAAGAATGTGCAGATGTTTAACCACCTCCTTCGCACACTATGGTATGATAATAAAGTCCGTTTCCAGGAAGTCGTTGGTCTTTAGTGTGAACAGTATAGATCACACACACATTGGTTGATGGATAATGAGCAATTGCATATACATTGCATATACACGGGTTGATGGCTAATGAGCAGTAGTGTGATCCAGGGGAGGGTTGTGAGTTCATACGACCTCCCTCACACGTTCTACTAAAAAGCTTGTTCATGCATATATTCTCTGGATGATGGTATGTCAATGATCCTAACGTGAAAACACAGATCGCATATGCAAATCCTATTATAGATCGATGTAGATGCGTGGTCCGGAGGAGGACTCCAACCATAGAAATCTTCTATACCTCTCTCACACGCCTTTGCAAATCGCTACGTATCCATCAGTGGCCCACAGAGTCTCCTGCATGCACTGCAGGTGTCCTCATGTTCTTTAAACATCCACTGAGAGATAGTCAGCCCCCTTGGGACTCAAAGACTGGGCATCACCAAACAAAAACAGTCCTGGGCTTCCATGCTTCCATCTCACTGCTTTTTGAGGATATAGAAAGAGGGAGACCTAGAGGATATCTTTTGTTGTGTTTTGTTTCCATTTAATGAAGGAAACGAGGTTTTGCCTCTAAAATGGTTCCCTAATGGCTACTAGCACCCAGGCTTTTGACAGCTCCATCTGACAGTTCTTCTGAGGTTCCTCTGACAGCTTCCCTTGATCTTATCACCGGCATCTACTGCTTCTCAATGATCCCAGAGGCTCCAGTCGGGACTGACGGCTTCACATTGAGCTAATTCTATGCCTGTTTCACACTGAAGCTTGTGAGTGCATTACCATTGTTTTGTTATTTCTGTTGGTTAATGTATCCCCCCCCATACATTATACAATTTTAAATGCACAGATTCAGTTCTGATTTTTAGCAAGTGAAGCACTGATTTTTAGTTGCTCCGTTTGCTACAAAAAAAAAAAAAGCAATATTCTTGTAATGAAATTTAGTTTTATGTATAAAGACTTTATATACCAAGGCTAAATCTATGTCTGTAGTGCATGTACAAAAGTACAGAATACCATAAATGTTAGATTTTTACTCCAGTAGTTTGAAAATTCTTAAAGTGATTGTAAAGGATCGTTTTTTATTTTTTAAAAATACCTCCACTGTGCAGCTCGTTTTGCACAGAGTGGCCCCGAACATCCTCTTCTGGGGTCCCCCTGGCGGCTCTCACGGCTCCTCCCCGCATCAGATAACCCCCTAGGAGAAGTGCTCTCCCGAGGGGGTTACCTTGTGGGCGCGCTCCCGAGTCCAGCGTTTGCATCCATAGACACGAATGCTGGACTTGGCCCGGCGCCCGCGTCATTGGATTTGATTGACAGCAGTGGGAGCCAATGGCTGCGCTGCTATCAATCTATCCAATCAAGAGCCAGGACCCCGTGGAGAGAAGGACAGCGCGTCCCAGCCGAGGAGATGAAGGGGCTCAGGTAAGTAAAATGGGGGGGGGGCTGGTGGGCCGGTGACTGCCAGGTGTTTTTTCACCTTGATGCATAGGATTCATTAAGGTGAAAAAAAATGAAGGTTTACAACCCCTTTAAATAATGCATTACAATCGAATCCCTTCTTGCCTAAGGGTAAAACAAATCTTAATGCCTAAGTCCAATTTTGCAACTTTGACATGTGTTAGCAAAACTGTACATATCATTGCAACAACTTTGTGCATCCAGGTGGGATTATACCTTGGTTTTTTTTTTTTTTTCCAGGAGAAATTGGGCTTTCATTAGATGGTAAATTGTCATGGATATCTCCGAAATTTTATTTTTTATTTTCAAAGGAAAACTGCCTCAAAATTGTAAAAAAAAACATTATTTTTAAATGTAGCCGTATATTTCTTGCTACTACCATAACCTACCACCAAAGAACAACCCAAATTAAATTCTCCTGCTCTTGACAATTGCTGCGATACCGTGTGTGTGTGTGTTAGTTGTTGTTTATACCCGTAGTACAGCCCAAAAACAATAGTGTGTACTTTGCTGCTTTTTTTTTTTTATCCTACCTAAAACACACTGACGCGGATACTAAATAAAAAAAAAAAATTCAGTCCAAAAAAATACTGACCTCGACCTTTGACCCAAACCCTAACCCTAGCACTGACCAAGATCAAACTAGGTTTTTTGTGTTTTATTTTTTATACACTTTTTATTTATTTTTTTACTCTGCAGGTAGAGAGATACGATGCATCTCCATTCACAGAGAAAAAACACAGGGACGGCCTTTACAGTGACTGATCACTGTGATAGCCAATCAGAGACTATCGCAGTGATCTGGTGACCTGGAATCGGGGAGTTCCGGGTCCCGATTGTTTGGGGCCTGGGAATCTCCGTGAGACACCCAGTCTAAGTGGTGGGAGTGCGGCGTGTTCCCAGCACAAAGGGAGATACGCAAATATGTGGCCCCACGGAAGAAAAAAAAAAAACCCAGTCCAGTGGGGCCACATATTTGTGTTACGTTGACGTGAAGGTGTCAACTAAACCCATTAGATTTTAGTCAACTAAAATGTACTGGTGATTTTAGTCGACTAAAATACGACTAAAACGAAAACAAATCAGATGACTAAAATACGACTTGGGCCTCATTCACACGAGGCGGACTCCGTTTCCATGGAGCCTGCCTCGGTCCGCCGGCTCAGCGGGAGATCAGTCCGTTGATCCTCGCTGAGCCGGTGGATGACAGGTCCCTCTCTGCTCACTGAGCTGGGAGGGGCTTGTCAGGCGCCGTTGCTGCCTATGGAGGGATCAGATGAAAACGGACAGCATGTCCGTTTTCCTCAGATCTCACCCGATCCGATCCGCCAGCGACGGATCTGGACGTAGGGCCATCCGTCTGCTTTTAGCGGATCGGACGAGGTCGGATGTCAGCGGACATGTCTCCGCTGACATCTGTCGCTCCATAGGCTAACATGGAGCGCCCGTTCAGGTCCGCCGTCAAAACTGACAGGCGGACCTGAACGGTCCGATCCTGTGAAAGGGGCCTAAAACTAAAATGGCATTTAAAGCAAAAGACTTTGAACAAAACTAAATCGAAATTTGGCGTCAAAATGAACACTGCTTATAGGAAATTTTGGGTACTTTATTTTTTTGCGGTCGCGAGCAAGCAAAGTTTTGGGGGTTGACATGTTTGATATCTATTTATTCAACACCACCCCTTCTTTTATATTTGACCAAATACCCAAAATTGGGTAATCTGGTTGTGTTTGTGTCTACTAAGACATCCTGGAGTATTAACTCTTGAATAGAACTGAAACATTTGCCTTTTTTTGTTTCCAACAGGGTCGATGGGAGAGCCAGCAGGACGTATCCCAATCCTCACCCAACTCCCGCGCTAGGGGTACATCGCCCCGGCGCTCCCAGAATGAGCCCCCTGCACATAACCAGTCACAGGATCAAGGTGAGTCAAAAACTGCTTCATGAATACCACCATCAAACGACGCTGAAACTTCCCCAGTGCCCCTACATTCTATTTCACCCCTTTACCAATCATGTGTCTAATACCAAAAGCCTTATTTCTCCAGTTTTGGTTGGAGTAGTGAATCATTAGAACCCAGGTTTTTTTTCCCCCCTTTTTCAGGAAACGAAAACTCCGACGACACTCCATAAAATGCAAACACTGACAACTTTTCTTGCTCTAAACCAGGGGTCTCCAAGCTTTCTAAATAAAGAGCCGGTTTACTGTCCTTCAGACTTTAGAGGGGCCAGAGTGAGCAGTGGAAGTAGAAAATGCCCGATCGTCAGCGGGAGTAAAAAAAATGACTGTAGTCAGTAGAATGAGGAATAGTTGCCCATCATTGGTATTAGTGGGAGGACAAATGCCCCATTTTATGGCATCAGTGGAAGGAATGGTGCCCCCTTGTTGGTGTCAGTGGGAGGAATGGTGCCCCCTTGTTGGTCTCAGTGGGAGGAATGGTGCCCCCTTGTTGGTCTCAGTGGAAGTCATGGTGCCCCCTTGTTGGTCTCAGTGGGAGGAATGGTGCCCCCTTGTTGGTCTCAGTGGGAGGAATGGTGCCCCCTTATTGGTGTCAGTGGGAGGAATAGTCCCCCGAGGGCCGGATAAAGGCAAGCAAAGGGCCGCATTCGGCCCACGGGCCACAGTTTGGAGACCACTGCTCTAAACCAACGAACAAGCAGTCCAACCTAAAGCCGGCCATAGATGAACCAAAATTCAGCCAGTTCAGCAAGAACCAGACAAATTCCGACCCATCTATGGGCAGGATGGTTGTACTGAAGTTGATCTATCGATTGACTTTAGTACAACCAGCCTGCCGGCAGCAGTAATGGTTGTATTCTGGAAAGAGGAAACAATAGCGCACCAGGAGGTATTCCCCCATCTTTTCTGACTGAAAATGTTAATCAACACCTTTTTAACCACCTCCCACCCACCGTAGAGACTAATAACGGTGGGTGGGATGCTCTCTCGTTCCGGGACTATGTCATATGATGTCGCCCCAGTCTCCCCACTCTTGAGTGTCCTCTGGGATACGCAGCGACCGCAGGCGCGCTGTGTCCTTTGGACACGGCACAAACCCAATCTCTGTTAAAAAAACAATGACGAGGCTCTTTACCCATGTGATTATGCGGTTATCGGCTCTCTTCGTCTCAAGCTGACAGAGTGTGAGGAGAGGAGAGTTGAGCAGCAGCATTTCCTCACAGTGGAGACCTGTAAAAAAATCTAAAAATATCATTTGGGTACAGTGTTGCATGACAGTGCAATTGTCATTCAAAGTGTGACAGCGCTGATAGCTGAAAATTGGTCTGTGCCGGATAGGAGTAAAAGTGCCCGGTATTGAAGCAGTTAAAGTAGAAAAAATGTAGACTTACACAGGCCACATCCGAAGGATAATAGAACAGCAAGATTATTTGTGGGTGGAAAAACCCTAATCCAACAAAAAATATAGGAAAGCGGACTGTATTGACACAGCAAGGAAGACAACAATAACCATAAAAGGTAGAAAATGTATTTGTACATATTTAAAGCACATAAATCTAAAATATACAGGTACAAACGTACAAGCATTTCATATAATGGCAAATGGTCCCTAATAGCCTAGAACAGGGGTATTGAATTAAAATTCACTGAGGTCCGGTCAGTAACATTTTCTTCCAGCCGAGGTCCACATATTATATCGGTACCCGCGGCGCATTTTCGCATGTGCCAAACCACATGTTGCTGCAGCACCGCGATTTTGGAAAAAAATGGTCAAGGACTTCTTTCTCAGTGTTTCTTGCGTGTAGTGCAGCCTATTAAATTCGCTGACCTACCCATGACGTGTGCACCTAATGCACAAATCTGAACCCATTCTTACATCAGCGTCCTCCGTCCCCACTGCACATCACAATCCCCTCCCTCTTCACGTCACAGTCACCTCCCTCTTCACATCAAGATCCCTTCTTGATGAGTGTCCTCAGCTTTCCCTTTACCTCACCCCCCTCCACTCTTTTCACAGTAATGTTCTCACACTTCCTTGACATCACCCCCGGACAGTACCATTATCTGCCCCTATTTACATCATCCCCCACATTACTGTCCTCCGTCCCCTATTCCACCCCCCCTTCACATTACTCCCCACCATGTCTCCCCACATTACATTTCTCAACCCCTCACATAAGTCCTCAGCCTCCCCCAATTTAAATCATCAGCCCCCCCCCCCACATTACAGTCCCCAGTCCACCACATCATGTCCTCAGCCCCCCTACATTACAGTCCTCATGCCCCCCTACATTACAGTCCTCAGACCCCTTTACATTACGGTCCTCATGTCTCCCCACATTACATTTTTCAGCCCCTCACATCAGTCCTCAGCCTCCCCCAATTTAAATTATCAGCCACCCCCCCATAACAGTCCTCAGTCCACCACATCACATCCTCAGCCCCCCCCCCATACTACAGTCCTCAGCGCCCCCCACATTACAGTCCTCAGCGCCCCCCCACATTACAGTCCTCAGCGCCCCCCACATTACAGTCCTCAGCGCCCCCCACATTACAGTCCTCGGCCCCCCCCACATTACAGTCCTCGGCCCCCCCCACATTACAGTCCTCAGCCCCCCCACATTACAGTCCTCAGCCCCCCCCCACATTACAGTCCTCAGCCCCCCCCACATTACAGTCCTCAGCCCCCCCCCACATTACAGTCCTCAGCCCCCCCCCCGCATTACAGTCCTCAGCCCCCCCCCCACATTACAGTCCTCAGCCCCCCCCCACATTACAGTCCTCAGCCCCCCCCCCACATTACAGTCCTCAGCCCCCCCCACATTACAGTCCTCAGCCCCCCCCACATTACAGTCCTCAGCCCCCCCCACATTACAATCCTCAGCCCCCCCCACATTACAGTCCTCAGCGCCCCCCACATTACAGTCCTCAGCGCCCCCCACATTACAGTCCTCGGCCCCCCCACATTACAGTCCTCGGCCCCCCCACATTACAGTCCTCAGCACGCCCCCTCCCCACATTACAGTCCTCAGCCTCCCCCCCACATTATAGTCCTCAGCCCCCTACATTACAGTCCTCAGCCCCTCCCCCCTACATTACAGTCCTCAGCCCCTCCCCCCTACATTACAGTCCTCAGGCTCCTCCAAGTTTAATGTCATCAGCCCCAAATATCGCTGTCCTCAGCACACACATTCATCAGCTCCTTTTAAGCCTTTCACATTAGTGTCCTCACCCCCTGTAACTTCACCCCCTCCCTCACTGTCTTATCTTACAGACCAGAGATCGGCACAGCATGTCTGGATGAAGGGCGGGTGTTGGTAATGATTGGTTGCTAGGGCTGCCCTTCATCCCAGCAGCCAATCACCTGCTTGCTAACCTCGAGCAACTCCGGCCTCTATCCAGAACTGTCCTGCCCCCAGCTGTCGGCTCTGAGGATTACAGAGCAACGGCAGGAGGAAGAAAAGGCTGCTAAATGTCGGAAGGACGGTGGTCTGAATGTGAATGCGACGCGGCCCACCATTTAGTGATGCCCGGCCTAGAAGTTGAATACAGAAGTGTAACTATACAATCATATAAGGATGATATACATAAACAGAATACAGTAATTTGTACACTTCCATTAGTAAATGTCAACACATTTTGCCAGGGTATGGCTTCTTCAGGACCCAATTACATGAGCAAAAGTCACTAGGTGAAAAATGATAATATATTGTTAACACCAATCAAATACACGTGATACATAGTATATATATATACAGTGCCTTGAAAAAGTGTTCATATCCCTTGAAATGTTCCACATTTTGTCATGTTACAACCAAAAATGTAAATGAATTTTATTGGGATTTTATGTGATAGACCAACACAAAGTGGCACATAATTGTGAAGTGGAAGGAAAATGATAATTGGTTTTCAACTTTTTTTTTTTACAAATATCTGAAAAGTGTGGTGTACATTTGTATTCAGCCCCCTTCACTCTGATACCCCTAACTAAGATCTAGTGGAACCAATTGCCTTCAGACGTCACCTAATTAGTAAATGGAGTCCACCTGTGTGTAATTTAATCTCAGTATAAATACAGCTGTTCTGTGAAGCCCTCAGAGGTTTGTTAGAGAACATTGGTGAACAAACAGCATCATGAAGGCCTTTAAACATCTCACGGAGCACTGTTCAATCCAACATCCGAAAATGGAAAGAGTATGGCACAACTGCAAACCTACCAAGACATGGCCGTCTACCTAAACTGACAGGCCGGGCAAGGAGAGTATTAATCAGAGAAGCAGCCAAGAGGCCCATGGTAACTCTGGAGGAGCTGCAGAGATCCACAGCTCAGGTGGGGAATCTGTCCACAGGACAACTATTAGTGGTGCACTCCACAAATCTGGCCTTTATGGAAGAGTGGCAAGAAGAAAGGCATTGATGAAAGAAAGCCATAAGAAGTCCCATTTGCAGTTTGCGAGAAGCCATGTGGGGGACACAGCAAACATGTGGAAGAAGATCCTCTGGTCAGATGAGACCAAAATTGAACATGTTGTCCTAAAAGCAAAACGATATGTGTGGTGGAAAACTAATTTACTAACATTGCACATCACCCTGGACACACCATTCCCACTGTGAAACATGGTGGTGGCAGCAGCATTTTGTGGGGATGCTTTTCTTTAGCAGGGACAGGGAAGCTGGTCAGAGTTGATGGGAAGATGGATGGAGCCAAATACAGGGCAATCTTAGAAGAAAACCTGTTACAGTCTGCAAAAGACTTGAGACTGGGGGGGAAGTTCACCTTCCAGCAGGACAACGACCCTAAACATACAGCCAGAGCTACAATGGAATGGTTTAGATCAAAGCATATTTATGTGTTAGAATGACCCAGTCAAAGTCCAGACCTAAATCCAATTGAGAATCTGTGGCAAGACTTGAAAATTGCTGTTCACAAACGCTCTCCATCCAATCTGACAGAGCTTGAGATATTTTGCAAAGAAGAATGGGAAAAAATGTCCCTCTCTAGATGTGCAAAGCTGGTAGAGACATCCCCAAAAAGACTTGTAGAGAAAGGGGGTTCTACAAAGTATTGACTCCGGGGGGCGCCATACAAATGTACCCCACACTTTTCACATATTTATTTGTAAATAATGTTGAAAACCATTTATCATTTTCCTGCCACTTTGTGTTGGTCTATCACATAAAATCCCAATAAAATACATTTACGTTTTTTTTGGTTGTAACATGACAAAATGTGGAAAATTTTCAAGGGGTATGAATACTTTTTCATGGCACTGTATGTCAACAGACCGCCCCGGAGCCTTGGGCGCCAATCCACTTTACTGTCACTTTTTTTCCTCCAAGCTAATTGATTGACAGCAGTTCAAGCCTCTGCTTTTCCTTTATGACCTGTTCCGTGTGATGTACTCCGTGTGTAATGTTCCCGGAAGTTCGGGGAAGTGGCACTAAGAGCTGAAGCTAGCTGCTTTGAAACTTGGGCACAAATATATACTTTTTTTAAATTTTTTTTTTTAAGTAATTTTCATTATTTTCCATGAAATTGCAAAGTAATATAAGCAAACAGAAAAGAAATTATAATAAAATTTACAAAGAAGAAGCTATACAAGGTACAAGTACCAATATATGTTCCTTTTAACGTTTTAAAAGGTAAAAATATCTGATTTAGGAGATTTTTCTATGTTTACTACTAAGGTAATGCACTAGATTATGAAGATTGCTTTAGTAAGGTATTTATGAAAAATGACATAAAGGGCCGCATGAAAAATGACATAAAATAAGCAAGGGGAAAAAAAAAACAAAAACAAAAAAACAATTGAGTTAAAATCCTACAGTCCCTGTAGCGAAATTATGTAAAATATTTTAATGGGGAATGTTTTTGATTTTTCTGTATTCATATCAAAAATGATGAGCGATTTATGTTACTTTTATGAATGTGACGCTCAAAAAAAAAAAAAAAACCCTAAAAAACTTTATTAAGACGTTTTTATGGTTTGCCTTGGCAGGTCAGGAGAACGCGGCGTCTACCTACTCGAACCCTGTGAAATCCTTAGTGCCTCAAATGCCGAAACTCCTTAAATCTCTGTTTCCTCAGCGTGATGAGAAGGGCAGACAAGCAGCTACCACGCTCAACCCTCAGGTAGGTGATTGTGGACAGCCTCAGACACGATGGCCCTCAGTTATAAAAAAAAAAAAAAAAATCACACAAAAATAAACAAAATTAAGTGCTAGTATGGCTGCAGTAGGCAAGATAGAGGCTTGCCATCTAGTGGCAATAATGTGGTATTTTCCTAAATTGAGGTATTTCAGGGAAATACAACATTATGACCACTAGATGGAGCTGACAGAGCTGACAATCCTAGGAAATAAACATATTAACAAAGTTATTGTGAAGATTGGTGATGGCTGTCTGACACATTCGTACAGTAAATATTTTATAAACACCCTTGTGTAGAATATATGAATATATGATTGGACAGTTTCCAGAAACAGGCAGTCCCTGGTAGGATTAAGATATAGAGAAAGAGACTCAGCTCTCTCAAAGGGGATATGGGATTTTGGAGGGAGGTAGTGTGTCTTGTTATTAAGCTGAGCACCAACAACAACAGTTTTGTATAAAAGTATAAATTTATTGATAGATATCAAATAAAAAACAGTCATAATACATATTTTAACCGTGATTTAGAGCTTGATGTATGAAATCAAATACGTAGGTATGCAGGGGCAGCCAACATGTTTCGCAAAATGCTTCATCAGGGCATTGCATGCATTAATGATTTATAGATGAAATACCCCTGTGCGTATTCAAACCCATCCTTAAATGTGACGGCTGCATTACTATTCTTTTTTCAGGCTTTATTTCTTTAACCCCTACAGCCCCGGAAGGATTTACCCACTTCCCGACCAGGCCATTTTTTGTGATACGGCACTGTGTCACTTTAACTGACAATTGCGCGGTCATGCAACGCTGTACCCATACAAATAGAGCTTTCTTTTGGTGGTATTTGATTACCTCTGCGGTTTTTATTTTTTGCGCTATAAAAAAAAAAAAAAAAAAGAACGACGATTTAAAAAAATTAAATAAAATGATTTTTTACTTTCTGCTATAAAACATTTCCAAAAAAAATGTAAAAAAACAAATGTATTCATCAGTTTAGGCCAATATGTATTCTGCTACATATTTTTGGTTAAAAAAAAATCGCATTAAGCGTATATTAATTGGTTTGCACAAAAGTTATCGTGTCTACAAAATAAGGGGGATAGATCTAAAGCATTTTTATTTTTTACTATTAATGGCGGCGATCAGTGATTTTTAGCAGGACTGCGACATTGCAGCGGACAGATCAGACACCTGACATTTTTGACACTTTTTTTTCGATTTCCTGATTTTGACAAAAACTGAATCCCCCCTCTTCATCCTCATTAAAAAGGAAGGGGGGAGTTCAAGTGTTTCAAGGAGCTGGTCTCCTGACCAAATCTAGAGGCTTCTAAGCTCCCAGTGCTGGATAAATGCCTTGGAGGACTTACAAAAATATAAACTTTTGCATAATAACACATTCCACTAAGAATACACATTAACGGGAACAAGAGACATTCATTTCTGTTATTTTGAAAACGCCTCATCAGTTTGGCAGTGGCTTAGATTCATATATATATATATATTTATGTATATGTGTGTGTATATGTATATATATATATATATATATATATATATATATATATATATATATATATATGGGACCAAAACCCTTAATGCCCATAAAGGGCAGAAACAGGTAAATGGGACTTTTTATGCGCCACTGAGAATTCACACAAATATATCAAATCATCTCCTTCTTTAAAATGAAAGGTAAGACAAGACTTCATAAAAAGGCAATAATCCTCATTCTATAATCCATGGGTGGTATCTGGCGTCTATAATCGACGGGTTTCGCAAAGAACTCTCGTCCTCAGAATCCACACTCGTTGTAAATATAGTAACTCAACGGTTCTCTATCTAAAAATCACCATAGATTCATATGAAACCACACATAGAATTCAAGACTGAGAGACAACTCCTCAAATGCAATCTTAAATGGTTTGTTAACCCATAAAAAAAAAAAAAATGGATCATGCTCCTTTAAAGCATTTTATACAGCGCAGTGCTTGTGCAGTGTCATTCGGCCCCCTGTATCACCTGTAATACCTGGCTGATCCTGCCTGGTTCTGCGCTCCCCTTTGTAAACTGACCATGGTTTATCATGGTCAGTTTATGGGCCTCCATCATCCGCATCCCTCCTGTCCTCCTCTGTGCGCTCTCCCACCTCCCTCCCTGCCTGTCAGATCCTGTGACAGTGCCCGCCCCCCGCAACTCCTGCTGCTCCCATAACACTTAAAATCTTACACAATTCTCCTTATTCCCTAATGACAGCTGCTCCTGTCTGTGTGTTTTTTTTAAAAAAAAAAAAATGCTTGCTATGGGGGAACCTGAGCCCAGCTGCAGTTCGGCGCCACCCCCCTCTCTCTCCTGATTGGCTAACTGACTTTGACAGCTGTGGGAACCAATGGCGCCGCTGCTGTGTCTCAGTCAATCAGGAGAGGAGAGTCCTGGACTGCCGAAGAACTTGTGGACAGAGATGGGGCTCAGGTAAGTATTAGGGGGTGCTGGGGGGAGGCTGCTACACACACAGAAGGCTTTTTATCTTAAAGCATAAAATGCATTAAGAGAAAAAAACCTTCTGCCTTTACAACTCCTTTAGGTTGGAGAAAAATCGGGCCGGTGTCACACAGCAAACCAGGACTCCGTTGTTTTCTCATGAATAGGCCTCTTTGTTTTACACGGCATTACCCAGAATTCTTTGCTGTGGAGCCTAAAAAGAGCAGCATTCCCACCGCGCTTTGTATTCTTTACAGCACGTGAGCGCTAAGAAGTCGGTGTTCCTTTATGAATTATGATTGCATCTTTAAAAGCAAGACAAATTTATGAAGAGCCCTTCCAGACGGCTGGTTACCTGCCAAATCTGAAATGGAGCGTGCAGTTTCTCTTTGTTACATCTTTTGTGGAGTCCATCTGTTAACCTGTTCTTTACAAAGTGTGATATACGAAGGATGACACGCTGCTCTACCATTGGAAACCATTGTTAGTCATATACAGTAAAAACAACATAGTGCTACCTAGATATAACTGAACGGTGACCCCCTTTTTGAACAGTAGTGAGCCTCCTCTTAACATCCTCTGCTCCCCTTCTCCTTGTAGTTCTCTTAACCACTTCAGCTCCGGAAGGATTTATCCCCTTCCTGACCAGGCCATTTTTTACAACACGGCGCTGCGTCGCTTTAACTGACAGTTACGCAGTCGTGCGACGCGATACCCAAATAAAATTTATGTCCTTTTTTTCCCCACAAATAAAGCTTTCTTTTGGTGGTATTTGATCGCCTCTGCACTTTTAATTCTTTGCGCTATAAACAAAAAAGCCTGACGATTTTGAAAAAAAAACACTTTATTTTGTACTTTCTGCCATAATACATATCCAAAAAAAAATTTTTTTAAAATGAATTTCTTTATCATTTAGGCCGATATGTATTCTTCTACATATTTTTGGTAAAAAAAAAAATCCCAATAAGTGTATATTGATTGGTTTGTGCAAAAGTTATAGCGTCTAGATCAACTATGGGTATAGGATTGGGTATATGGGATTGTTTGATATTATTTTTTATTTATTTATTTTTATGGTTGAACTGGATGGACTTGTGTCGTTTTTCAACCTAACTATGTAAATATGTCTTACGAACTACGGGATAGATTTAGGGACTTTTATTTTTTTTTATTTTTATTGTTAATGGCGGCGATCTGCGATTTTCTTCAGGACTGCGACATTACGGCGGACAAATCTGACACTGAGTGACACTTTTTTTGGGGACCAGTGACACCAATACAGTGATCAGTGCTAAAAAATGCAAATCTGACACTGAGTGACACTTTTTTTGAGGACCAGTGACACCAATACAGTGATCAGTGCTATAAAAATGCAAATCTGACACTGGCAGGGAAGGGGTTAACACCAGGGGCGATCGAATGGTTAATTGTTCCCTAGGGAGGTGCTTACTAACTGTGTGGGACAGTGTCACACTGAAATAAAAGAGAGATCCGTGATTCAGCTTAGCTGACTCATAAGATCTCTCTTTCCCTTCCTAACAGATCCGCCGTTTGCTTTGTTTACACAGGCAGATGGCTGATCCGTATCTCCCGCGAACGATCGGCGGATCGCGGCTGCCATCGTGGCCGCCGGACCCGTTGATTGGCTCCCGCTGTGTCGAACCACAGCAGGAGCGGCGCACGTTTGCCCCCTATAGCTTGTGCATAAAGTCACTTACAGGTACATGATTTTGCGCACCCAGGCCGCCCTGCCGCAGTACGTGGGGCGGTCTGGAATCGGTTAATTTAACCACAGATGTCTAGAGACGGACCAAAGTGGGAAACATAATAAGGAAAAGTTATCGCGGTTTGTAAATGCGGTCCCCTCTAACCCCGCTGCCATGGGCACTGGTCCTCTGGGCCATTATGGCAAATTTATCCCAGACTAGATCGTCCCTCTGGAAGGGCACCATAACTTCAGACCCCTAGAAAGCACTCGGTCTGTGTTTCTCTTCTCTTTGGCACATGACAGCAGCTTTTAGGCATCACTGCTTTGTTTGATGATCATCGCCAAATGACAATATCACAAGGTGGAGGTTGTTTCGACTCCTATAGCGTTCATGTGTGTGCGCTCCAGTATATGCTTCCAGAGGAACACAAGCATGTGTAGGTAAATAAAATAGCTTCCCAGTGCTGCAAATTAAGAAGCAGGTTGGCTGGCAATTACAGATGTTAAAAGATAAAGGTTCCATTATCTATGCATCCCAGGTTGCCATGCTATCACTCACCCCTAGATGGGGCCTCTGTTTTGTTTGTGTTTCTTTTGTAACTTTTGTAGGCTTCTTTTTGGCAACTCGACCATGGAGCTCATTTTTGTTCAAGTATCATTGTATTGTGCGCCTTGAAACAACCACATTGTCTTTTTCCAGAGTAGCCTGTATTTCTCCTGAGGTTACCTGTGGGTTTTAATTTGTATCCCAAACAATTCTTCTGGCAGTTGTGGCTGCAATGTTTCTTGGTCTACCTGACCTTGGTTTGGTAGCCAAAGATCCCCGAATTTTCTGCTTCTTAATAGGTGCTTGAACCATAGTGACTGGGATATTCAAGGCTTTGATTATCTTTTTATATCCTTTTCCATTTTTATATAGTTCCATTACTTTGTTATGCAGGTCTTTTGACAGTTCTTTTTCAGCTCCCCAGCTGATTATCTAGCCTGCTCAGTGCATCCACATGAGAGCTAACAAACTCTTTGACTGTTTATACACAGACACAATTTAAAAAGCCACAAATGTGGGAAATTAACCCTTAATTGCCATTTTATCCTGTGTGTGTCACCTTGTGTCTGTACTAAGGCCAAACATTCCAGGGGGTGGAAACTTTTGATTATTTAAAAAGGATCCAAACAACTATGTGATAATAAATGGCTTCATATTATCACTATCCCTAAATAAAAGCCATTTTTTTGGCATGGTCAGTTATTTTCAATATCAGTGCCAACATTTCACCATTTCTGCCAGGGGATGCAAACTGCGTACAACTCTTATACTATATGTGTATGTATGTGTGTGTGTGTGTGCGTGTGTATATATATATATATATATATATATTATAGTTTTTTTTATATGTTGGCTTAATTTATGTAATATATAATAAGCCAATATATACTAGACTAAAATATATTGGCTGTTTTTTTATAGTGTATTTTAGCTTATTATATTTTGGCTTACTATATGTTATATATTGTATTTTTTATATATTATACATTGTCCTTTTTTTTATAGATTTATATATTGTCTTTTTTATATATTTATTAGCCTTTTTAAATAGTATATGTTGGTTTTTTACATATATTTTATATAGACTTAATATATATCTATTGTTGTTTTTTAATCATATTAAAGAATAATTTAAATGTTATATGTTGGCTTTTTTACCTTTTAATTGGCATATTTATTAAGTAGTAACCCTTCTCAAACATTAACTGATGTCACTGCCATTTAAAACACATGAACCAGTAAGATTCACCTGCAGTGTATGTTTGGTGAATGTCACATTAACTGCTTTATAAATTTTAGTTAGTTTTTTTTTTTTGTTCTTTTTTTTTCCCCCTCTTGATCTAAACATTTTTTTAGGAAAGCCTGACTAATGAGAGCCCAGCCAGCACCATCAGTGTTAAGTTTGATGTTTAAAAAGTCAGTCACCTCCAGAAATAGACTTTAATTTCGCCTCCATTAGAAAACTAGGTTGGTTCAGTGAGTTGGGACCGTGTCGGATAGGCTCGGAGGGGCAAACCGTGACCTGTATCCCTAATCCTGCCATCTCTGGTCATTGGGGGATCACAGATATCAAACTTGTGTAATGCTTTCCTTTTTCATCTGCGAGCGCCAGGCAATTGCCTCCATTTAGTCCAGATGTTTATAGGGATTTGGTAAAATGAATACTTGCTAGACTTGTTCTTGTGTGTTTACCTCCTACTCCTTTGCAATGTTTTTAAATAACTGCAACACTTAGACCCCTTTCACGCTGGAGGCGTTTTTCAGGCGCTTTAGCACTTTAGCCTGTAAAGCACCTGAAAAAAAGCCCTATCTGCAATACCAGTGTGAAAGCCCGAGTGCTTTCACACTGGGGCGCTGCGCTGGCAGGACGTCAGAAAAAGTCCTGCAAGCAGCTTCTTTGAGGCGCTTTAGGAGCGGTGTATACATCACTCCTAAAGCGCCCCTGCCCATTGAAATCAATGGGCAGCACCTGCAAAGCGCTTTCAACCCTTTATTCAGCCACTAGTGGGGGTTAAAAGTGCTGCAAAAAAAACAACGGTAAAGCGCCGCTAAAACTAGCGTCGCTCTACTGCCGACGCCCGGGCGCTGGCAGCGTGAAAGGGCTCTTAAAGTCCATCTCCGGGGAAAGGAAAAACGCTCCCTCAGTGAGGCTGCCCCCGCACTCCAAGGGTTAAATGCTCATTTAGGTCTAGGGAGGATCAAAAAGTAGCTTTACTAACCTTTGCATTGGACTTGATGATATCAGAGGACCGGCGACCACCAGAGCATAGAGGAGAGGAGGCTGCAGGGACTGGTCTTAAGCCAGGCCATAGACAGTTGAAATCTCAGACGGTTCAGCAGGCACTGGCCGAGATTCTAACCATGTATGGGGCAGGCTAATTGTACACAGTTTGATCTACTTGGATACAACCAGCATGTTGGATTTTTTATGTGATTCTTGCCAGCAGCTATAGCCGCTAGCAATAATCACTGTGTGTTCTCCTGGTGCGAATTGTTTTTATGGAGCACAATACGACGATAATTGTTTGGGATACAAAGAAAAACCCCACAGGTAACCTCATAAGAAATACAGGCCAGGAAAAAGACGGTGTGGTTGTTTTTATGGAGCACAATATGACAATACTCTTTTTATATCCTTTTCCATATTTATAAAGTTCCATTACCTTGTTATGCAGGTCTTTTGACAGTTCTTTTCTGCACCCCATGGCTCAGTTTCTAGTCTACTCAATGCATCCACGTGAGAATGATCAAACTCATGGACTATTTATACATAGACAGTTATTGTAATTTTAAAAAGCCACCGATGTGGGAAGTTAACTTATAATTGCCATTTTATCCTGTGTGTCACCGTGTGTGTGTGTGTGTGTGTGTGTGTACCAAGGCCAAATATTCCAGGGGGTGGAAACTTTCCATCAGGGTCATTTGGGTGAGTTCTGTTATGATTTCAAAAGGAGCCAAATGATAATAAATGGCTTCATATGATCACTATTCTTAACCACTTTCCGTTCACCATATAGCAGTATGACGTCAACAAAGTGGTTGCGATATCCTGACTGGACATCATATGACGTCGCCAGGATATCAAGCCGCTGCGCGCATTGTGGCGATCATTGTTGCGGCGTGTAAGTCTGACACACCGCAACACCGATCTGGGTAAAGAGTCTCTGACAGAGACTCTTTGCCACGTGATCAGCCGTGTCCAATCACGGCTGATCACAGTGTAAACAGGAAGAGGCGTTGAACGGCTTTTTCTCGCTCGCGTCTGTCAGACGCAAGTAGAGGAGAGCTGATCGGCTGCTCTTCTGACAGGGAGGGTCTGTACTGATTGATTATCAGCGCAGCCCCCCCAAGGATGCCCACCAGGGACGCCACCTTTAGTCACCACCAGGTATGCCACCCATGGCCACCAGGGATAACAATCAGTGCCCACAATGGATGCCTGCCAATCAGTGATGCCCATCAGTACCATCCATTAGTGCCCATCTGTGCCGCCTATCAGTGCCCATCTGTGCTGCCTATCAGTGCCCATCTGTGCCACTTATCAGTGCCCATCTGTGCTGCCTATCAGTGCCCATCTGTGCCACTTATCAGTGCCCATCTGTGCCACTTATCAGTTCCCATCTGTGCCACTTATCCGTGCCCATCTGTGCCACTTATCAGTGCCCATCTGTGCCACCTTTCAGTGCCCATCTGTGCCACCTTTCAGTGCCCATCCGTGCCGCCTATGTGTACCCATCAGTGCCGCATATTAGTGCCCATCATCGGTACCCGTCAGTGCAGCCCCATTAGTGAAGGAGAAAACATACTTATTTACAAAGTTTTGTAACAGAAACAAAAAAAAAAACATTTTTTTTTCAAAAATTTTGGTCTTTTTTTTATGTTTAGCAGAAAATAAAAATCCCAGTGGTGATCAAATAACACCAAAAGAAATTCTCTATTTGTGGGAACAAAATGATAAAAATTTAGTTTGGGTACAGTGTAGCATGACCGCGCAATTGTCATTCAGAGTGCGACAGCTGCAAATTGGTCTGGGCGGGAAGGTGTATAATTGCCCTGTATTGAAGTGGTTAAAGCGGAGTTCCAGGCTTTTTTTGTTTATTAAAAGTTAGCAGCTACAAAAAGTGTAGCTGCTGACTTTTAATAAACAGACACTCACCTGTTCCACGGTCCAGCGATGGGGGCCGTACAGTGCCCCGCTCCTTTCCCCTTCCTCTCCTCGCCGCCTCCATTAAAACTGTGGGCACCTGGCTGTGACCGCTTTGCGGCTTCACGGCCGGGCACGCACTGTGCATGCGCGAGTCGCGCTGCACTCTCTCAGTGGACAGGCAATCTTCTGAAACCTATTACGTGTCCCAGAAGATTGCCGAGAGGGAGGGGCCCCCTGGGGGGGGGAGGTGTCGCCTAGGCGGCCCATAGGCAGAAGCATGAATTTGGACAGGAAGTCCCACTCAAAACGAAGCACCCCCCCCCCCCCCCAACAAAATGACATGCCAAATGTGTCATGTAAGGGGGCGAGGAGTGCTTAAAGTGGAAGTTCCACTTTTGGGTGAAACTCCGCTTTAAATAAAAATAATTTTTTACATGATTAGTCATATTTTTATTATCAATGTAAAAATGGCACAATTTCTGAATGGGGATGCAAACTTTTCAGCACAACTGTATATTCTGTTCCTTTTGGTTTTGTTGCGATTTCAGAAAGCGCACCAAAATCTCAGGACATGGTAGAACTCTATGGTAAAGCTCAGCTAACCCACACCAAACCCAGCGGTACACTGCGCTGCTCCCTTGGTACAGGCAAACCGCACCGCGTCAGTGTGTTTTGGGTAGGGAAAAAAAGGTTTTATATGTAATCAGTTTAAATAATATTTTTTGTACAAATTTTGGGGCAAATTTCACTTGATGATGATAAAAAAATCCAGAGATGGTTGTATGTATCAGCTGTTCACACAAGTATGTAAAACCCGACCACCCATCAGAATCAGAATTTCGTCTTTACAATCCTGAGCGTAAGTATTAATTCCATTCAATTTAGGCAGATTCCTGCAGGGGGATGAGGATAACTCTCTGTGTTTTTTCCATATAAATATCAATTACTAATATTAATTTCAATGTAACATGATAGATATGCCTCCCATGTTTCCTGATGAAGCAGATTTATGATCTGGGAAATACTGAGAATTATTCTCCTCTAATTCCATTTCAAGGAATTAATACTTCCATTCAGGATTATAAACAGATTTGAGTTTTCTGATTGGTGGGTGGTCAGGGTTATATTTATGGGGGGGGGTATTTAAATAACAGCTGATGCATGTATTTATATAAGAAAAGGTAAAAAATAACTGCTTTTTAAATCCGTATCTTCAACACTATAAGCAGCAACTCTCCTGCAAGACATATGTACAGCTTAATAGATTGGTAAATGAGCAGAGTTGCACTAAATTAAAAAACAATTAAAAAAATCAAACCAAAAAATATTAAGTGTCCACAAGTGATGTAGTAATAGTTTTATTTCCAAGTGTTGGTATTCTTGATGTGCATCTCCACCATTGAAAGTGATCCGTGCAACAATGCCACCACCAAAGGCAGAGATATCTGCTTACCAGCTCCAAATGACCTCTCACTACAAGAGGTCGTTCATGCTTGTGGCTATATCCCAGCCAAGGCCTTTACCCGTTCCTGGAGCTCTCCTATCCTCTGCAAACTCCTTGCCCAGTACGAGTATGCCAGGCCTCTTGCTAAATACCTTGGAATGTCTGCTTTCAAATAGTGGGTGTGGTCAAATTCGCTAACAGTGGGAGGGGCCTAAAGGGGCATTAAATACCAGGCGTGTACTACATACGGAGTGCAGAATTGGGGGGGTGGGTACACACAGAGTGCAACGTTCGTACATAGTGCAGAGTTCAGGGGTGCGCTGCATACAGAGTGTAGAGTTCAGGGGTGAGCTGCATACAGAGTGCAGAGTTCAGGGGTGCGCTGCATAGAGAGTGCAGAGTTCAGGGGTGCGCTGCATACAGAGTGCAGAGTTCAGGGGTGCGCTGCATACAGAGTGAAGAGTTCAGGGGTGCGCTGCATACAGAGTGCAGAGTTCAGGGGTGCGCTGCATACAGAGTGCAGAGTTCAGGGGTGCGCTGCATACAGAGTGCAGAGTTCAGGGGTGCGCTGCATACAGAGTGCAGAGTTCAGGGGTGCGCTGCATACAGAGTGCAGAGTTCAGGGGTGCGCTGCATACAGAGTGCAGAGTTCAGGGGTGCGCTGCATACAGAGTGCAGAGTTCAGGGGTGCGCTGCATACAGAGTGCAGAGTTCAGGGGTGCGCTGCATACAGAGTGCAGAGTTCAGGGGTGCGCTGCATACAGAGTGCAGAGTTCAGGGGTGCGCTGCATACAGAGTGCAGAGTTCAGGGGTGCGCTGCATACAGAGTGCAGAGTTCAAGGGTGCGCTGCATACAGAGTGCAGAGTTCAGGGGTGCGCTGCATACAGAGTGCAGAGTTCAGGGGTGCGCTGCATACAGAGTGCAGAGTTCAGGGGTGCGCTGCATACAGAGTGCAGAGTTCAGGGGTGCGCTGCATACAGAGTGCAGAGTTCAGGGGTGCGCTGCATACAGAGTGCAGAGTTCAGGGGTGCGCTGCATACAGAGTGCAGAGTTCAGGGGTGCGCTGCATACAGAGTGCAGAGTTCAGGGGTGCGCTGCATACAGAGTGCAGAGTTCAGGGGTGCGCTGCATACAGAGTGCAGAGTTCAGGGGTGCGCTGCATACAGAGTGCAGAGTTCAGGGGTGCGCTGCATACAGAGTGCAGAGTTCAGGGGTGCGCTGCATACAGAGTGCAGAGTTCAGGGGTGCGCTGCATACAGAGCGCAGAGTTCAGGAGTGCGCTGCATACAGAGCGCAGAGTTCAGGGGTGCGCTGCATACAGAGCGCAGAGTTCAGGGGTGCGCTGCATACAGAGCGCAGAGTTCAGGGGTGCGCTGCATACAGAGCGCAGAGTTCAGGGGTGCGCTGCATACAGAGCGCAGAGTTCAGGGGTGCGCTGCATACAGAGCGCAGAGTTCAGGGGTGCGCTGCATACAGAGCGCAGAGTTCAGGGGTGCGCTGCATACAGAGCGCAGAGTTCAGGGGTGCGCTGCATACAGAGCGCAGAGTTCAGGGGTGCGCTGCATACAGAGCGCAGAGTTCAGGGGTGCGCTGCATACAGAGCGCAGAGTTCAGGGGTGCGCTGCATACAGAGCGCAGAGTTCAGGAGTGCGCTACACACAGAGTGCACAGCTGCTTGCCTCTGCATCCCTCATCCACATCTCACTTTCATCCCCTCTTCAGCTCTGACCTCTACATGCAACCCCTCCCTCCACTACCCCCATCTTCTGCCCCTCCTTAAAAGCTCCATCATCTTCCATGTGTCTTACTTTTGTTACTGTATTAAGCTGAAGCACCCAGCCGGCTCTAGTACCTCCCTGCACACTATAGGTGGTGCCGCATCTCTCACTCGCAGGGAGATCATCCAGTGGGGGTGTTGACATCCGCACTGCACCCTGGGCACCTGCATCTCCTTTGTCCCCATCCTGCAGGAGAGCCGCTCAGGAGATCAGATCTGTGGGAGACAAGCTGTCACTTGTAAACAAAGAAGCAAGACTTCTGTGCTAATAAGTAATGGTGATGAGCAGGGATCAGAGGCCCTGAGTCAGAGGTGGTGATACTGAGTTCCACCAAGTTCCAGCTAAAAAAAGCCTTGTATATAGTGGCTTATTTGGTATATTCCAGGTGCATCTAAGCAAAAAACGCTGGACAGCAGTCACAGCCTGAGTAGAAAAGACTTTCCCCTGCCAGCATGCTGCAGAGAAGGACCCTTGCTCTCTATGGAGAAGCAGCGGTCTCTCTGCAGAGGTCCAACGATACCCCCTGATAAGTCAGAGCTCTCCAGTCATCCCGAAGCATGATGTTTGTGGATTTACAGATCTAAAGGACTGACTGAAGAAGTGAAACAATAGTCAGATGGGTGGAGAAGGTTTCTCTGGCAGCAAATCCATGGGGAAATGCGCATGAAAATATCCATCCTCCTTGCCTTACCACCCAATTTGTCATATTGGGTTCACCATACAGTGGGGGAAAAAATTATTTAGTCCCCTGCAGGTTTTATAAGTTTGCCCACTTACAAAGAAATGAAGGGTCTAGAATTGTTACTGTAGGTGTATTTTAAATGATAGTGACAGAATATCAACCACAAATCCAAAAAAACAAATACACGCTACAAATGTTATAAATTGGGCTGCAGTTCAGTGAGTAAAATAAGTATTTGATCCCCAAGCAACCGACATAAATTCTGGCTCCCACAAACTGGCTACAGTATGTGCTCATTGTTAATTTAAGAAGGTGCTCCTAACGACAACTCATTATGTGTATAAAAGACACCTGTCCACAGAATCTTTCTTCCATTCAAACTTCTCCATCATGGGCAAGACCAAAGAGCTGTCAAAGGACGTCATGGACAAGATTGTAGACCTGTACAAGGCTGGAATGGGGCTACAAGACCTTCAGCAAGAAACTTGGTGAGAAGGAGACAACTGTTGGAGAGATTATTCGCAAATGGAAGAAATACAAAATAACTATCAATCGCCCTCGGTCTGGAGCTCCATGCAAGGTTTCACCTCATGGGGTAAGGATGATCATGAGAAAAGTGAGGGAGGAGCTTGTGAATGATCTCAAGGCAGTTGGGACCACAGTCACCAGACAAAACCATTGGTAACACAATACACCGCCAAGGATTGAAATCCTGCAGCGCTGGCAGGGCCCTCCTCCTCGAGACGGAACATGTACAGGCCATCTGAAGCTTGCCAAAGAACACCTAAATGATTCAGGGAAGAATTGGGAAAAAGTGCTGTGGTCAGATGAGACAAAAATTGAGCTCTTTGGCATGAACTTGACTCGCCGTGTTTGGAGGAAGAAAAATGCTGACTATGACCCTAAGAACACCTTCCCTACAGTCAAGCAGGGAGTTGGAAACATTATGTATTGAGGCTGTTTCTCTACTAAAGATAGAGGCCGACTTTGCCGCTTTAAGGGGCTAATGTATGGGCCATGTTTTGTAAAATCTTGGATGAGAACCTTCTTCCCTCAGCCTAGAACACTGAAGATGGGTCGTGGATGGGTCTTCCAGCATGACAGTGACCCAAGACATACCGCCAAGGCAACAAAGGAGTGGCTCAAGAAGAAGCACATTAAGGTCATGGAGTGGCCTAGCCAGTCTACAGACCTTAATCCTATAGAAAATTTATGGAGGGAGCTGAAACTTCGAGTTGTCAAGCGACAGCCAAGAAACCTTAAGGATTTAGAGAAGATCTGTAAAGAAGAGTGGACCAAAATGCCTCCTGAGATGTGTGCAAACCTGGTCACCAACTACAAGAAACGTCTTACCTCTGTGCTGGTCAACAAGGGTTTCTCCACCAAGTACTAAGTCATGTTTTGCTTGGGAATCAAATACTTATTTTACTCACTGAACGGCAACTGTTTTTTTTCAGGATTTTTGGTTGATATTCTGTCTCTATCATTTAAAATACACCTATGCTAAAAATTATAGACCCTTCATTTTTTTGTAAGTGAACAAACTTACAAAATCTGCAGGGGATCAAATAATTATTTTCCCCACTGTAGATGTGCGGTGCACTGGACGCACCCAACTTGGATGGTGGAATCCAGAATTCTAGATGCAGTTGCTCTCTTTTGGGTTATTTAAACGAAGGGTGGGGGGCATCTCTGTATTCGTGGCCATGGTTTAGAAACGGTATGTCCAACAATCAGTGTGATCATTGGGTGACCACAAACGTTAATCCATCTAGTCTAAGTGTATAGAATTATAAACCGGGGCTAAGGGTGACACTTATCCAGTCTATTTTACATATACAGTATGTCCACCTATATAGATAAAAATAAAATAAATAAAATCCTCCAGTTCCCCTTGAAATGAAATGGTAGAGCAAAAGATCAGAGCGCCAGGCACCCTTAAGAAATCTCTTCCGTCTTCATTACTTCAGCCGTTAATGTCGTTGGCCTTGGGGGCGAGAAGCAGATCATTGCAGTGTAAGCACTTTCCTAATTATAACATTTCCATAATGTTAGCCCCGCGTCTACTTCAAGTGTTATGTGTGGTCTGTCAGGGGTCACGGGCTCCAAAGTGTTCTCTTTTAATAAAGATCTGGTCCCTAATTAGAGCTGATTGCTTTCGGAAGGTGAGCCGCTAAATCTCCGAGACGTCTTTTTGCCGAAAGCCTGGCGCTCATCAGCGGGTCACGGCCGTATGTGTGTGACTAATTTCTAATGACAGGTGAGGCTCGGGAAGGGCTCGCCGGGAAGTGCGCTCTGGAATCAGCAGATTTCCCTCATCCGCTACAAAATAATCCAAAAAAATGCTTGCCGATATTGATTGACGGAATCGCTCCATCGTTTCTGGGTTTGGTGCTGCTTCACCACTAAATGCCACCTGCTTTAAGGTATGGCATGGATGAAACAAGTAAGAGATGGTGAAAAGAGAACAAAAACATGCCAAAATACAGATATACTGTACAATAGATATATTTTATACAAAAATCTAAACATGCACATATAAAACTATAAAAATGTAAACAGAGATATAAACCTCATCCTTAAAATGTTGTATAAGCTTGATCAGATCGTTCCAAAACTTCATGACCCTGCTATGAAAGTCCTTGTTCAACCCCTTCCTGTTATAAGGTGACAACACTGTCTCTGTATTCCATTTGCACTCTTGGGTCGTCACCTGGGCTTCCATTGGAGATTGAAAGCGGACGTTCCTACGCAAATTACACAGGCATGGTCCATTTTTCTCACCAAAATAAAACACGCCAAGAGAAATGTCATATCAACCATTGTTGGAGTGCATATAGACAGGAATTGACTGCAAACAGACTACAGGAGATCAGCAGCACCAAGATGCTACAGAGATCTATATATATTTACTTTAAAGTAGAAGTCCAGTCAAATCCTGTCTAGACTAAAACCTGTGCCCACCCCCATTCTAACGCTTATCCTAATGATGGGGCACTATTCCTCCCATTGACACCAATGATGGGGGACTATTCCTCTCACTGATACCAATGATGGGGCACTATTCCCCTCCCACTGATTCCAATGATGGGGCACTATTCCTCCCACTGATACCAATGATGGAGCACTATTCATTCCAGTGATGAGGCACTATTCCTCTCATTGACATCAATGATGGAGCACTATTCCTCCCACTGATACCAGTGATGAGCCACTATTCCCCCCCACTCATACCAATGATGAGGCACTATTCCTCCCGTTGACACCAATGATGGGGCACTATTCCTCCCATTGACACCAATGATGGGGTACTATTCCTTCCACTGATACCAATGATGAGGCACTATTCCTCCCATTGACACTAATGATGAGGCACTATTCCTCCAACTAATACTAATGATGGAGCACTATTCCTCCAACTAATACCAATGATGGGGCACTATTCCTCCAACTAATACCAATGATGGGGCACTATTCCTCCCACTGATACCAATGATTGGGCACTATTCCTCCCACTGATACCAGTGATGAGGCACTATTCCTCCCATTGACACCGCTGATTGGGCACTATTCCTCCCATTGACACTAATGATGGGGCACTATTCCTCCCATTGACACTAATGATGGGGCACTATTCCTCCAACTAATACCAATGATGGAGCACTATTCCTTCCACTAATACCAATGATGGGTCACTATTCCTCCCACTGATGCCAATGATGGGTCACTATTCATCCCAATGATGGGGCACTATTCCTCCCACTGATGCCAATGATGGGTCACTATTCATCCCAATGATGGGGCACTATTCCTCCCACTGATGCCAATGATGGTGCCCTGACCCCCCCCCACTGACACCAACGATGGGGCCCTGTTCCCCCCCCCACTGACACCAACAATGGGGCCCTGTCCCCCCCCACTGACACCAACAATGGGGCCCTGCCCCCCCCCCCACTGACACCAACGACGGGGCCCTGTTCCCCCCTCACTGGCACCAACGACGGGGCCCTGTTCCCCCCTCACTGGCACCAACGACGGGGCCCTGTTCCCCCCTCACTGGCACCAACGACGGGGCCCTGTCCCCCCCTCACTGACACCAATGACGGGGCCCTGTCCCCCCCTCACTGACACCAATGACGGGGCCCTGTCCCCCCCTCACTGACACCGACGACGGGGCCCTGTCCCCCCCCCTCACTGACACCGACGATGGGGCCCTGTCCCCCCCCCTCACTGACACCGACGACGGAGCCCTGTCCCCCCCGCTCACTGACACCGACGACGGGGCCCTGTCCCCCGCTCACTGACACCGACGACGGGGCCCTGTCCCCCCCTCACTGACACCGACGACGGGGCCCTGTCCCCCCCTCACTGACACCGACGATGGGGCCCTGTCCCCCCCTCACTGACACCAATGACGGGGCCCTGTCCCCCCCTCACTGACACCAATGACGGGGCCCTGTCCCCCCCTCACTGACACCGACGATGGGGCCCTGTCCCCCCCTCACTGACACCGACGACGGGGCCCTGTCCCCCCCTCACTGACACCGACGACGGGGCCCTGTCCCCCCCTCACTGACACCGACGACGGGGCCCTGTCCCCCCCTCACTGACACCGACGACGGGGCCCTGTCCCCCCCTCACTGACACCGACGACGGAGCCCTGTCCCCCCCGCTCACTGACACCGACGACGGGGCCCTGTCCCCCGCTCACTGACACCGACGACGGGGCCCTGTCCCCCGCTCACTGACACCGACGACGGGGCCCTGTCCCCCCCTCACTGACGCCGACGACGGGGCCCTGTCCCCCCCTCACTGACGCCGACGACGGGGCCCTGTCCCCCCCTCACTGACGCCGACGACGGGGCCCTGTCCCCCCCTCACTGACACCAACGACGGGGCCCTGTCCCTCCCTCACTGACACCAACGACGGGGCCCTGTCCCCCCCCCACACTGACACCAACGACGGGGCCCTGTCCCCCCCCACACTGACACCATTGATGGGACACTATTCCCCCTCCTACTGACCACAGATGCTGTTAATTTTTTTTGCTCCCACTGGCCACTAAAGTCGTTCTTTACTCCCACTGATGCTGGGGCACTTTCTACTCTCACTGGCCACAGTTCGACCCTCCTAAAGTTTGAAGGATGGTAAGCTGACCCTTTGTTTATGAAGTTTGGGGACCCCTGGGCTAGATGATGCTGGATATCCTGCAGCCAGGAAATGAGGCAGGCTCTATCGGACCTGGTACAGCTTCTAATGCACATTATGAGAAGCTCAGTGTGTGGTGAAATCAGAGTAAGTAATTTCAGTACAGAAGAGGAGCCTGGAGGAGTCTGTCATTGACCTCTTTGGTGGAGGGACTGAATAATCATGAGCTTGTTACCTTTATTGGCTAAAACTTTCCTGTATTAAATGAAGCCCTGCCCATATGCCTTGATGAGAAGCCATTGATCAGAGGGGGAAAGGGGTAACGTAGGGTGAATGATAGTATGAAAACGGGAATGTTACTAGTATTTCCATTGTTTTAGCCGGTGATAAGAGGCTCCAGGGACTGAATAAAACTTAAGGTGATGCAGAAATGTGCTTTAAGCATTCTGTCTGCTGGAGCTCTATAGATCGGGAATCTCTGCCAAGCTGCTTGTGTATCTAATAAACAATAGCATACATCTATCCATTAGTTGGGTTCATGTTAGGCCATGACCTGCCAGTTAGCAATTCCCGTTCAATGGCTAATAAAGGAAGAATTCTGTCCTCTTTCCCTCTTCTTTGTGATTGTTTCTGATTTCTGGTTGTTTACCAATCACTGGTGATAAACTACAGACCTCAGAACCCTTCTTAGGTTGGACATGTTGGAAGATGGTTTTTCGGCAATAGTTAATAGTCCGCACTTCCTGCCAGAAGGACATGTGTGTTAGAAGAAATCTGTCAGGAGAGGAATTTGCGAGCTGTGATGTTGGTGGCTTTTATAGTTTTAAATCCAAGAAAAGAGAATCTTCCCCATCAAGTTGATTAGTGGAATTTCTGACCTGCCATGGATTTGTAGTACTGGCACTTCTAAGGGAATAGACTCTTTCACAGCCCTTGTGACAGTTCCATGGCACTTACTAGTGAGCTGCCGATAATGGAACAGACCGTGCTGAGATGCCTTTTCGGCAACTAATCATGCCTTGACTCAGACCCACAGCACTGATCATGTCTTGACTCTGGAATTAGGTCCTTCCCCAAAGGACTGATCTTGTCTTGGCCCTGGAAATAGGTCCAGATCCAAAGTACTAATCATGTTTTGACTCTGAAAGTAGGTCTTGACCCTGGAAGTAGGTCCTGCCCCAAAGTACTGATTATGCCTTGACCCTAAAAATTGACCCAGACCCAAAGTTCTGATCATGTCTTGACCCTGAAAGTAGACCCTGGCCCAAAGTACTGCTCATGTCTTCATCTCTGTAGGTAGTCCCTGACCCAAGGTACTGATCATGCCCTGACCCAAGGTACTGATCATGCCCAGACCCAAGGTACTGATCATGCCCTAACCCAAGGTACTGATCATGCCCTGACCCAAGGTACTGATCTTGCCCTGACCCAAGGTACTGATCTTGCCCTGACCCAAGGTACTGATCTTGCCCTGACCCAAGGTGCTGATCATGCCCTGACCCAAGGTACTGATCATGCCCTGACCCAAGGTACTGATCATGCCCTGACCCAAGGTACTGATCATGCCCTGACCCAAGGTACTGATCATGCCCTGACCCAAGGTACTGATCATGCCCTGACCCAAGGTACTGATCATGCCCTGACCCAAGGTACTGATCATACCCTGACCCAAGGTACTGATCATGCCCTCACCCAAGGTACTGATCATGCCTTGAACCTAAAAATTGACCCAGACCCAAAGTTCTGATCACGTCTTGACACTGAAAGTAGACCCTGGCTCAAAGTACTGCTCATGTCTTCAACTCTGTAAGTAGGTCCTGACTCAAGGTACTGATCATGCCCTGACCCAAGGTACTTATCATGCCCTGACCCAAGGTACTGATCATGCCCTGACCCAAGGTACTGATCATGCCCTGACCCAAGGTACTGATCATGCCCTGACCCAAGGTACTCATCATGCCCTGACCCAAGGTACTCATCATGCCCTGACCCAAGGTACTCATCATACCCTGACCCTGGAAGTAGTCCCAAACCTAAAGTATAGATCATGTCTTGACTCTGACCCAAAGTACTTATACCACAGATATACCATCTGTTGGTCCTAATTTTGATTGCCTCTTTGTTAGACAGTATCATATCTGCTCCTAAGTTCCCACTTCTGCCCAGTCTGTGAGCTTCTCACATTGTGCATTAGGAGCTGCAGCATACAAGATAGAGCTGACCTTATGAACCAGTATCTTCTACCCCTTTCCTCCGTTGCTCACCCCTTTCTTTCATTGAATTTCAGTTATTTTGACCATAGAGGCTTATCACCACATGCACACGTTATCTAGGGTGGTCAGCATGGAAATACAGTCTGCCTAGGAAATTCCCACTACATCAGACTGACATTCACCCTTCAAGGCGTTTGTATTTGCATAACTGATACTGCTTGCATAAGGACTGAGGGCTCTCGAAAGGAGTATTGAGGCACAGTTCTGTGATGTTTTCAGGAAGCTATGTACTGCACCACACCAACCCCTCCCACCATCCATGATCTGCCTGCATTGCATAATGAAGCACAGAGATCCAGTTATGACATAACTTGGTCTAAAATAAGTCATGTAATGAAATCAGAAAGGTTTCATTTCAAAATGTCATTTGCATGTTTGATGGGGGGGGGGGGGGGGGATCAGAGAAGGCAAGGCAAAACATAAGCAGATTAAACTTCAGCTTTAATCCATTATTTGGGCATCTTATTCTCTCCTCTAGAGTCTCCAATTATTTTACATTTCCTTTATTTACTTTCTGTTAATTCGAATACTCTACAAAAATGCCCTGCTTTTATAATTAGACCAGAAATCTTTTTTTAATCAGCACGAGTGTAAGAGAAGCACACTAATAAATTCACTTGTGGTTCAGTAAAGAGATGTGGAAGACGCCGGGTAATAAGTTAATAATTGGGGCGTTTTGCCGTCTCCCTGCGGTGGCTGTTGAAGCTGGCATTTCCCAGTGTGTGTGATTTAGTGCACCCAGCCCAGTCAGAGTGCTGCTTTGGACTTTTTCCTTCATATTAAGCTTATTTCATGTTTTGTCAAAAATGTGATTTGTGTACAAAGGAATTAATGATTCGTGAAAGTAAATGACACAGGAGTCGTCCATCTCGGCGCTGCCAAAGACTTATTCCATTCATTTGGATTAAACTGACGGCTCCTGATATGATGAGATGATCTAACCCCAGATCCTGTGCCATTTATCAAGTGTTTTAGCGATGACCAGCATTGGCTACATGGTGGGTCCAATTGATCGCCTCAAAACCCACCAGGAACTTTGGCTACTTGAAGTATTTATGTTGCCTCTGTGTTTTTTCTCCTAGCTCCAGTTCCTCCCTTAAAATGAAGCGCTCATATGGTGTCATTTGATCCTTCTTAAATTGTTCCCGAGGTTTTGAGCTCAACACTCCTTTGGGATTTTAGTTATAGTGCATTTAAAACCCCCAAAAATAATATATTGCAGCTTACTGGTTCTTTCTGTGATTTACATTAATTTTCTTTTTCCAAGCTTCGTTTGCTTTATTATCACCTGGTGATCCTGCAAATAATGCACTTCCTACTCCTGGATGACTACATCACGCTTCCAGTTTATCTATGGAGGGAGCCATGGTTGTCACCCTAGGCTGCTCTCCTCCTATGGACTACACTTCCTGTCCCTGTGTGGCCACATCACTTCTCCACTGAATTTATGGAGGGAGCTATGGTTGTCACCCTAGGCTGCTCTCCTAATGTGCACTATACTTCCTGTCTCTGTGTGGCTACGTCACTCCTCCACTATATTTATGAAAGGAGCCATGGTTATCAACCCAGGCTGCTCTCCTGATATGCACTACACTTCCTGTCCCTGTGTGGCCATGTCACGCCTCCACTGTATCTATGGAGGGAGCCATGATTGTTACCCTAGGCTGCTCTCCTGATATGGACTACACGTCCTGTCCCTGTGTCACTACGTCACTCCTCCACTATATCTATGGAGGGAGCCATGGTTGTCACCCAGGCTGCTCTCTTGATATGGACTATGAATGTGTCCATATGTCTTTATCGCCATTACACAGTGATTGGAGTAAGGTGTCAGCACAACCTGTGTGAATATAAATGTTGGGGTATCCTCCTGGCACTCATTAGAACTAAAGAAGTGGCTTGTATAAGCTAATGTTAGCTATAGTATGACCTGGATAAATTAGAACCTTCACAGAAATAACTTGTACTGATTCAACTTTTTCTGACCTCCTTAGGGGCAGTATTGAGCACCTTTGATGGTCATTGGTACTCATTATAGCCCATTTATTCTTGTGTGTTGGAAAAACCTCTTACCCAGAGGCCTGATCCTTTACATTTTCATGTATAAGAGTGTAGGTGAAACACCATACAAAGCTTTGTGTTTGTTTATTTTGTTCTGGATAGTGGAGATGGGTGAGAACTTCTGTTGGGTTTCTGGTATTTTCATCATGAATTGCTCCACACTACCAGTAGCTTTGGAGGTCAATTAGGGCTTGCTTTAAACTCATTTACTGCTTGTTAAGAATATATAAATACTTTACGGTCCATAGTCTGACCACAGTTACACTTTAAAGAGGCATGTCCTGTTTTCACCACTATACAAAAAGCATATGAACGCTACAACAACTTGCTCTCAGATGAGTTAATAACCCTTATGTCTGCCATTTTTAAGTCCTGTGTCGTCTTTTTAGTTTCAGTTGATGGCATCAGTTTGAGATGTTTCTGAGATTCAGAATTCATTAACTGGTGTATTTGACCTCATCCTAACCTACATTGACCTAGATGTTGTAAAGGGATGCAAAACCCATCTGATGTAAACTAAAGCTCAGCGATACAAGCCCCTAGGAAGAGATGTACCTGTCTTGCCGAGCCATAGGCTTATGTCAGATGGGAAATCCTGTCTTCAAACCAGTGGTAAAATCTCTAAGAGGTTACTCAGTTTCTCGGACATGCCTCTGTGTCGCTATAATCAAGATTCTGCAACGTTTTGGTTGGAGAGGAAGCAACTTGGGTAAAATGGTGCCTGCAGCTCAAAGTGTCACCAATGCTCGCAAATGCCAAAAGTCACCGGCCTTTAGGAAGAGATGTGCCCATTTATGCCAAGCCATAGGCAATCCAGTCTTTGAACTAGTGGTAGAATCGCTAAGTGTTCACTCACCTTTTCGAAAATACCTCCAGGTTTCTATAATCAAGGTTCTGCAACGTTTTGGTTGGAGAGGAAGCAACTCAGGTAAAATGGTACCTGCAGCTTAAAGTGTCACCAATGCAGACAAATGCCAAAAGTCACAGGCCCTTGGGAAGGGATGTGCCCATCTGTGCCAAGCCATAGGCTCATGTCACGTATGCAATCCTGTCTTTGAACCAGTGATGGAATCTCGAAGCGTTCATTCACCACCTCAAAAAAGCCTCCATGTTTCTATAATCACAGTTCTGGAACGTTTTGGACAGAAAGGAAGCAAATTGGGTAAAGTGGTGACTGCCATTCAAAGTATCACCGGTGCGAACAAATGCCGAACATGATAGGCCAAAAGAAGAGATGTCCCCATCTATGCCAAGCCATAGGCAATTCTGTCTTTGAACCAGTAGTACAGTAGTAGAATCTCCTAAGAGTTCGCTCACCTTCTCGAAAATTCCTCCATGTCCCCATAATCAAGGTTCTGCAATGTTTTTGTCCAGAGAGGAAGTGACTCCAAGTAAAATGGTGACTGCAGGTCAAAGTGTCACCAGCAGCAGAGTGGTCAGTGTGGCCTAGGCCTTAGCCCTGTCTTTGTTCTCACAATCTGTTAAACTCTTGTCAGCACAAGAAGAGTTAAGCTCTTTAAGATAACCCATCTCATCTGTCCCTCCATTTGCTGTGACAGCCCCAATAATAGACGTGCTTAACCTTATTTATGGAGTGATCAGGTGGAAATAGACCTTGCTCTTCTCAGCTTTCTGATGGCTCCAATCCAGGAGGGACCAGTAAAGAGCTTCTTGTCAGAGCATTATGTCTACACTAGTGAGATATATGATGGTCTGGGCAGAGCCGCAGCCATGTTCCGCTTCACCACAGAGCGGCCATCAGGGCGCATAAAATACGGCCTGATCCAGGTTACTGATAACGGGGCTTCAATTACTACATCCTGACAGTCTGATGTTTCCTTCTGGGTCTTCAGTCATTATGGAGACCACATATAAATACCTCCTCTCACCATGCAGTCCTATTCAGCAACCCCTCACCACTACTGCTATGTGTGCAACAAACAAATGACAGACATTTATATTTATTAAAAAGGTCATTGGAAAATTAGATTATCCCACTTTAGAACATTTCACTTGGCCACTGGGAGTTGTTATTGCCTTTTTAGCGCTGTGAAAATTCAGCTGTTAATAACTTTCTATCTTTTGAGAAATCCATCTGAATTTAGGAACTTGTTTCCATGGCTTGTACAGTTTCCTGTCAGTAATTAAATTATACAAATGTATGTTTTCATAGAAATATTGTGGGTTTTTTTTAATTACATTTTTTTAACCTTTTTTTTTTTTTATTATTTTATGGATGAGCAGGCCGCAGTATGCAGCAGTACTGCAAAAAATAACACGGATAGCAATATCCTCTCCATTGTAAATGTGCACCTTCATTTGATAACTGGGTTTTAAAAACAATTGCATGCATTATTTTTCATCCTTTGTTGAATCTTTAGTTGGCCAGACACTGTATAAATTTCAGGTTCTGGAGCCAGGTCCTTTCGAACCAGCCAAAATTTGCTCCAAAGATGGGACATCTTTAATATTTCCAGGGCCTTCTTTAATATTGATTGGCCCCTGGACAAACACTTTCTTGGGTCCCCTCCATCATTACACAGGACCCCTCCCCCATACTACCTCCATCATTACACAAGATCCCCTCCCCCATCATTACACAAGACCCCCTTCCCCATCATTACACAAGACCCCCTTCCCCATCATTACACAGGACCCCTCCCCCTATACTACCCACCATTATTACACAGGATCCCCCTCTCACATAACTACCCCCATCATTACACAGGACTCCCCTCCCCATCATTACACAAGACCCCCTTCCCCATCATTACACAGGAATCCCCTCCCTCCATACCACCCACCATTAGTACACAGGACCCCCTCTAACATACTACCCCCATCATTACACAGAACTCCCCTCCCCCATCATTACAGAAGACGCCCTCCCACTTCATTACACAGGACCCCCTCCCCCATACTACTCCCTATTTTTACACAGGACCCCCTTCCCCATACTACCCCTATCATTACTCAGGGACCCCTCCCCATACAACCCCCATCACTATACAGGACCCCCTTCCCCATACTACCCCCATCATTACACAGGCCCCCCCCAGCGGTTTCCCATTGATAGTGTCCAGAGGATGTCAGACAAGTACCAGGCACACCCCGCAAAACCCTCCAGAGAAGAAGTTCTTCAACAGGCCCATGGTCTGCTGTTTGAGGGGTCAGTGTGACTGTGCCTGGGACTGACAGACCCTCTCTCCGGACAAGGTTTACTTTACCAAGCTGGCCAATCACCTCACAGGCTGCAGGCATAACAGCCAACCAATCACCAGTGCCCCCAAAATTCAATTCCGCCGTCATCTCCTGAGTAATAGCCAGATCCATTTATCAACTATTTGCAGGCAGCGTGGGCTCAAGGGGCAGCTGCTTTGGGCCCCACAACAATGATTGGGCCCGAGGAGAGAGACCCAGCCAGATCAGTGAGTAAAAGCAGCACACATTCACTTGCATACACTTGTTAGGCACACGGTTAACCCCTTGATTGCCCTCCTGATCACACCTGTCAGTGCCATTAGTACAGTATTATCACTGTATTAATGTCACTAGTGACATCCGTGTCGGTTAGTGACCCTCCCAGCCAGTGTCAGTTAGCGCCAGATTGCTCACCACACTATTACAGTCACACTATAAGTCACTTATCACTGCCATTACCAGAATAGTGTCTATATGGATCAGTATCTTGATCACGATCAAAACTTTACTAGTGTCCCCAAAAATGTAGTGTTAACAATTGTGACATATACCAGACTACATTTTGGCCTAAATCTACGAGGAAATTTGATTTTATTGGATATGTTTTATAACAAGAGTAGAAAATGTTTTTTTTTTTTTGTTTGTTTTTTTCAAAATTATTAGAATTTCTTGGTTTGTATAAGAAAAAATAAAAGCCCAGTGGTGATCAAATTACCGCCAAAAGAAAGTTCTATTTGTGTGGTAAAAAAGCATTGCATGCAATCTCCAGTTAAATTAGCGCAGTGCTGAATAGCAAAAATTGCCCTGGTCATGAAGGGGGTAAAACCTGCCAGAGGTCAAGTGGGTAATGAATGCTTCAGATTTATACATATTAAAAATGACTTTTGTAAATTACGTTAATAATGTTAAAGCTTATATGAGATTTTAATGATTGGGTTTACATATACTTAAGATATTTTGCCTTTCACTTTCAAATTTGGGTGCCTTAAAACAACTTCAAATTTGTTTAGCCATTTGTAATATTTATGAAAAGTCTAAATATATTTGCTGTAAGAAAGACCCTCTACTATAGCAGCCAGAGCTCATAGAACCTATAGAAATGTGGACTTTCCATAAGGCGGCATTTGCATGCTCTTGCGGACAGTATCTCTATTCACAATATTGACCCATGTCAAGTGACTAGAAACACAAGCTGGGTCCAGTCACAGTATTAGAGGTCTATTTAAAAAAAAATAATTGTGCAAATGCCTCAAGGATTCATACAACGGTCACACACAAAAATTCCTGTACTTTGTCTAATATGTTTATTTCCTGTGATTGTCGGCTCCATCTAGTGGCTATAATTTTGTATTTTCCTGAAATGACTCAATCAGTAAAAGACCGCATTATGGCCACTAGATGGAGTGGAAATCATAGGAAATAAGCATACAAGAGTATGGGGATTATTTGTGACTTCTGTGCTCATGCTTGAGGCATTCACATAGTGAAAATTTTTTTGTAAATAGACCCCTTACTATTAATTTCTGGACATTTGTTAAGCTCATCCCTTCTTTCTACAGCTCCATAGTGCCTCCACTTTCCGAACAATGTTCAACTCTTTGGGCAGGTTGGGGAGGTCACTAGATGAAGTCCTATCATGTAGCCTGGTCCAGGAGGGTGAGCAGCAGTCTGAACATGTGTTCCAGGAGGTGCAGGAATAGGTGTCCTATCAGAGGACCATCCACTGAAACAAAGTGTATAAACCGCAGATTTAATTAACTCTGTTTTGGATATATTTAGCGGCTTGTTTCAGTCTATACAAAATTAAAATTACAAATCCTCTGTCTCCCTTGCAGCCTGTCCCTCGGATTATAGTGCAGTCTGCGAGTATTGATGACACGGCATTCAAGCCAAAAGCGGTAAGTAGGAGAAACCCGACAAGATACAGCTTATGTGTATGGTAGAGTCCAACTAGGCACATGACTGGGGCAACCTGCATATCATCATGTTATTGTATTTATTTCTTTTCAGTGTCTCAGAAGTGTCAGGATTTTTCGTCCTCTTGTTCAGAACCATTCCCCCCTTAAAACCAATATTTAGGTGGTGTAGTTTCTGCCAACATTGGTCACATGCCGGCTTGTTCTATCTCCCAGGGGTTCCAGTGGCCTAGCCAACTTTCCCATTTCCACTCGACTGCCACAGTCATTACAAAGCCCCACGATGGTACTACACTCCCTTATTGGGATTCCTATGAAGTAAACGGTGAAGGAATTCAGTTGTGGCTAATCGGTTAGGAATTTAGGGCAGCCTTTCTCAGCCTTTTTAACATTGAAAGAACTCTGGAAATAATGTTCCAGTCTCAGGGATCCCTTTTCTATATCTACAACTCATGGTACATTGGTGGACAGTGGGAAGTGTGTCCCCTTAGATTGGTGGTCAGTGGGAAGAATGTCCTCTTACATTGGCGGTCAGCAGCAAGAACGCCCCTTACATTGGCGGTCAGTGGGAAGAACGTCCCTTACATTGGCGGTCAGTGGGAAGAACGTCCCTTACATTGGCGGTCAGTGGGAAGAATGCCCCTTACATTGGCGGTCAGTGGGAAGAATGCCCCTTACATCGGTGATCAGTGGGAAGAATGTTCCTTACATTGGCGGTCAGTGGGAAGAATGCCCCTTACAGTGGTGGTCAGTGGGAAGAATGTCCCTTATATTGGAGGTCAGTGGGAAGAATGCCCCCTTACATTGGCGGTCAGTGGGAAGAATGCCCCTTACATTGGTGATCAGTGGGAAGAATGTTCCTTACATTGGTGATCAGTGGGAAGAATGCCCCATACATTGGTGATCAGTGGGAAGAATGCCCCTTACATTGGAGGTCAGTGGGAAGAATGCCCCTTACATTGGTGATCAGTGGGAAGAATGTTCCTTACATTGGTGATCAGCGGGAAGAATGCCCCTTACATTGGAGGTCAGTGGGAAGAATGCCCCCTTACATTGGCAGTCAGTGGGAAGAATGCCCCCTTACATTGGCGGTCAGTGGGAAGAATGCCCCTTACATTGGTGATCAGTGGGAAGAATGTTCCTTACATTGGTGATCAGCGGGAAGAATGCCCCTTACATTGGAGGTCAGTGGGATGAATGCCCCCTTACATTGGCAGTCAGTGGGAAGAATGCCCCCTTACATTGGCGGTCAGTGGGAAGAAAGCCCCTTACATTGGTGATCAGTGGGAGGAATGCCCCTTGCATTGGCGGTCAGTGGGAAGAATGTCCCTTACATTGGCGGTCAGTGAGAAGAATGCCCCCTTACATTGGCAGTCAGTGGGAAGAATGCCCCCTTACATTGGCGGTCAGTGGGAAGAAAGCCCCTTACATTGGCGGTCAGTGGGAAGAAAGCCCCTTACATTGGTGATCAGTGAGAAGAATGCCCCTTACATTGGCGGTCAGCGGGAAGAATGCTCCTTAAGGGCCGTACACACGGGCCAAATACCGTGCGGCATTAGTTGGTTCAGTAGAAACCGGCCTACATTCTGCCCATGTGTATGGCAACCAGTCCGACAGGAGGGGCATGACCAAAAAATGTCTGCCGATGGCATCCTATCAGCGCTCTCAGCCAATGGTGTGTTAAAATGTAAGCAGAAACTGATGCATTGTATTGCCCATGGCTGTCGAGCAGCAAATTTTTGCTAAATGTTTGGTTCAAGTGGTTAACTTGATGGGCAGATTGTTAATGTTCGATTTTTACATGTAATGTGTACAGTGCTGTGAAAAAGTATTTGCCCCCTTCCTGATTTTTTTATATTTTGTATATTCACTTAAATGATTCAGATCATCAAACAAATGTTAATAATACACAAAGATAACCCAAGAAAAATCCAAAAAGAAGTGGTTAAATGATGATGTCCAAACCTTTATTGATAAATCGTGAATGAACTGTGATTAACCACATTTTTTGGAAAGCTTGGTTACATTTCACTTGCACACCCAGGCCTGATTACTGCCAGACCTGTTGAGTCAAGAAATCACTTAACTAAAAGCTGTCTGACAAAGTGAAGCACACTAAAAGATCTCAAAAAGCAACACGTCATGCCACGATCTAAAGGGATTCAAGAACAGATGAGAAACAAAGTAATTGACATGCATCAGTCTGGAAAGGGTTACAAAGCCATGTCTAATGCCCCGTACACATGGTCGGATTTTCTGACGGAAAATGTGTGATAGGACCTTGTTGTTGGAAATTCCGACCGTGTGTGGGCTCCATCACACATTTTCCATCGGATTTTCCGACACACAAAGTTTGTGAGCAGGATATAAAATTTTCCGACAACAAAATCCGTTGTCGGAAATTCTGATCGTGTGTACACAAATCCAACGGACAAAGTGCCACGCATGCTCAGAATAAATAAAGAGATGAAAGCTATTGGCCACTGCCCCGTTTATAGTCCCGACGTACATGTTTTACGTCACCGCGTTCAGAATGATCGGATTTTCGGACAACTTTGTGTGACCGTGTGTATGCAAGACAAGTTTGAGCCAACATCCATCGGAAAAAATCCTAGGATTTTGTTGTCGGAATGTCCGAACAAAGTCCGACCGTGTGTATGGGGCATATGGCTTTGGGATTCCAGCGAACCAAGGTGAGAGCCATTATCCACAAATGAAAAAAACTTGGAATAGTGGTGAATCTTCCTAGGACTGGCCAGCCTACCAAAATGACTCCAAGAGTACAAGATGACTCATCCAGGAGGTTATAAAAGATCCCAGAACAACTACTAAATCACTGCAGGCCTCTCTTGCCTCAGGTAAGGTCAGTGTTCACGATTCAACAATAAGAAATAGACTGGGCAAAAATGGCATCCATGGGAGTGTTCCAAGGCCACAGCCACTGCTGACCAAAAAGAACAAAAAGATTCGTCTCACATTTGCCAAAAAACATCTTAATTATCCCCAAGACTTTTGGGCAAATATTCTGTGGACTGATGAGACAAAAGTTGAACTTTTTGGAAGGTGTGCATTCCGTTACATCTGGCAAAAAACAACAGCATTTTATAAGAAGAGCATCATACCAACAGTCTCACATGGTGGTGGTAGTGTGGTGGTCTGGGTCATCAAGACCTGGATGACTTGCCATAATTGATGGAACCATGAATTCTGCGCTCTACTAGAAAAATGTCCAGCTGTCAGTTAGTGACCTCAAGCTCAAGCACACTTGGATTATGCAGCATGACAATGATCAGAAAAGCATGGCAAGTCCACCCCTGAATGGCACAAAATTAAGGTTTTGGAGTGGCCTAGTCAAAGTACGGACTTAAATCTGATTGAGATTTTGCAGGCCATTCATGCTGGAAAATCATCCAATGTGGCTGAATAAAAACAATTCTGCAAAGAAGAGTGGGCCAAACTTCCTTCACAGCAATGTGAAAGCCTTATTGCAGTTGTTTTACCGCCAAAGGTGGCACAACCAGTTATTAGGTTTAGGGCCAATTACTTTTTCACACAGGGCTAAGCATGTTTGGACAGATTTCTTCCCTTAATTAATGAAATCATAATTTTAAAACTGCATTTTGTATTTACTCTGGATTATCTTTGTGTAATATAAAAATTTGTTTTATGATCTGAATCATTTAAGTGTTACAAATATGCAAACAAAATAACAAATCAGGAAGGGGGCAAAGACTTTTTCACAGCACTGTATATGTTCTTTTATTTTTATGGTTCCATGTTGGGAGTTGTAGTTTTAGAAGTTGTGCTGACCTTCTTCTTTGTAATTATCTTTCTGATTGTCTTATGAGATGAGGACACCCCTAATTGTGTAATGAATTTTGAGATCACCGATTACCGGCAATTGAATTTCCAGGTCGTGTCAAAAACCTCTCTTGTGCTTCCCCCATAACTCTGCCAGCTGACAGGCAGTATTGATTACCCGAGTTTAGTACATGTTGCCTCTGGGAAATAGATCTGAGAAATGGTGTGTTTAATCTCCGAAGCAGCCTCTAAATTCTTCACCTGTAAATTGACAGGCCCCGGGAAAATGGAGGGCGGCGGGGAAGAAAATTTGGAAGGGAAAATATAAATCTTTGGCAGCCAGTTGGAAATTCATGATTTATCCCGGCCTTAAGTGCAGCCAGAGAAGTGTTAGAGACGTATAGATCACTGCAGCCCTCCTGAACCCATAAATTGTATGCGACACAGCAGCAGATGGAGCAGTCCCGTCACATAAATCAACGTTCAAGTAAATATTGGGGAGGGGGGGGTATTCCTTGTGCACAGTTTGTCCTTTTGTGAGAGGTGATCCGCAGCTGTCCTCTATTCTTCATAGTTAACACCTTCCAATCACAATCCTTGTAACGTCTTCAGGGCTAGGCCTTAATAAAGTGCAGGTCGAGACGTCTGTGTTGAAGGTGAACTCAGGTAACAAGAATTTGCATCTGAACTTAACTGCCTACCGCACTGCAGTGTAGAGAAACACACCTGTGCTGATTTGTGGCTTGGCTTGAAGTATGCACAATAATGGAAAGATGGTTCTTGGAGATCAGCTGATTCTTGTAGGCATGTCCATATATAAGTTTCAGTATGTGATAAGGCAATCAGTACAACAAATTGTTACCAAGTATTTGTGAGGTTTTCAGCAAACTTCAAGCAACTTTGACAAATCCCTTAAAAAAAAAAATAATTCCCAGCATGAGTATTTTAAAAAGATATCTTAAGAGCAGAGCTGAGTGTCACTTTAAATCTTTGACTGCCAAGGACATGTCTTACAAGTCATGGCAAACCTTTTCACTGTCAAGGATGTGGCCTTCACATCATGGGAAACCCTTTGACTGCCAAAGATGTGTCCTATATGTCAGTGCAAACCCTTTGACTGCCAAAGACATGTCGTACGCGTCATGGCAAACCCTTTGACCACCAAAGACGTGTCCTACATGTCATGGAAAACCTTTTGATTGCCAAAGACGTGTCCTACATGTCATGGCAAACCTTTTGACTGCCAAAGACGTGTCCTACGTGTCATGGCAAACCTTTTGACTACCAAAGACGTGTCCTACATGTCAGCGCAAACCTTTTGACTGCCTACATGCTGGGCCTGGGGTGGGAAGGAGGGGCAGCTGCCCTGGGGGCAATTTGTTTATTGCAGGGATGGGGGGCCCCCTGACCCTAACCTTAAGGGAAGGGGTGGCGCAGTTTGGACCAAAATTCCCTTTGAGAAAAAAAGACATTCAGGAGGCAGCAGGATTTGTCTCCTGGGCACTTTCAGCCACTGTTCTACCACCCTTTTAAAAGCAATCCACAGCAGATAACATTTGCTAGGGTGGCAGACATTGCCTCCAGTGTGAAGATGCCTTAAAGAAGCAAATACTGTAACTGCTGACTTTTAATTAAAAGAGACTTACCAGCCCAGAAATCCTGCCCTGTCTTCGCCAGGCCTGGGTCTCCGACACCACCATTTTAACTGTGGGAAGCCGGCTGTGACTCCCTACGGCTTCACAGCTGGCTCCCCTCTGTGCACTTTGCTTGCTTGATTCCAGTGTTAATTATAAAGGCATTGCAGTTAGGTGGACACAGACTTAGCAGTTAATTGACATGCCACCTGCTGACTATATATAAAGACAAATGCAACATATTTTTATTAACATATGCAAGAAATAAGGGGAGCTATTGACAGGAAGGCACCCCTGTGCCATAAGTGTTACTGTGGCCAGAGTTAAAAAGTTATTTATTTAATACTTTGTTACTTTAATTCCAGACTCTTGGTTTAATTTCTGTCCATTTCTTTGTTTATTGTCCAGCGTCATATTAGTTAGTTGCTGTTTTGTATTTTGAAAAGCTTTAATGGTCTGACTGTTTTGTATTTTGAAAAGCTGTAATGGTCTGATGGTTCTTTTGTCAATTGCCAGATTGCCCCTGAAGAACGAATCATAACCCACCAACCAGTGATCGCTCGTTCACCAACGCAAGAGAAGAAAAACGAGAAGCCATCTACAGTGCCTTTGCAGCCAAAACATTGCGAATCTCCAGTACAGGATTCCCAAGAGGGGGGGCCTCCAAGTCCTGTCAGCGAAGCTTCGAGTGGGTACTTTTCCCACAGCGTCTCCACAGCCACTTTATCGGAAGCATTAATTACAGGAAATGAGGTGCTTACAGGTCAAACCTTAAGCCCAACAGCTCCTGACAGTAGTCCACCCAGTGTACCTTCTGCTCAAGAGCCCCCTAAAATAGAATCTACAAACAAAATAGATGCCATCCCAGTTGACGTTTATCACAAAGCTGATGTTGGCCTTCAAGAAGATATTCTAGCTGATGATACAAATGTTAAGGCTGTGAATGACTCAATAGGTTCTGTCCTTGTTGATCACAGCAAGCCTACTTTAGAAGATCACATTAGGAAACATGAGGAGCCTCTTTTGACAAGCTTGGAAGCACATCACACAACGGCCACCTCAAAAAGTATTTCTTCAGAAAAGATCACTGCAAGCACCTTATCTCCAGAAAATCACAAGGAGGCTCAACCAATGCTCACGGCCGAACACTTAAACCAAACCAAAGGCGTTGTTTCTCCATTCAGGATACAAAAAGTAAGGCCGTCAGAACTGAAATCTTTCACGCGGATACTTGGAGATGAGCTTGGAGATGTGCCTAGTTCAGAGAAGCTGGGGAATGCCGTCAAGTTAAAAGGAAGTAAGGAAGCAATGGACGACCAGGTAGAGAGCGGGGAAGAGAAAATAGATGTGACATCTGACTCTGAGGACTGCCAGGAGGTTCCTGAATGGTTGAAAGAAGGGGAATATGTGACACTTGGAACAAATAAGACTGGCATTGTCAGATACGTCGGCTCTGTGGATTTTCAAGCAGGGACCTGGGTTGGCGTGGAGCTCGATTTGCCAGCAGGTGAGGCACTTTTAATGTTGAAAATTACACAAATAGCCTATAGTGCCAAATTACTTTATGCCAGACTGATTATAAAAGCTCTTTAGACGTCCTGTTTTCTGATAAGTTGTGGTCCCTGTAGAAGCAGGTGAGTTATTTGGGATAATCTGATACTTTATGTACACAAGTGGACTCTATTTAACCAATTAAGTAAATTCTTAAAGCATTTGTCAGCATCTTAGACTTAATGATGCTGTTTGTCTAGATATGTTCTTAAGAGGTTTCAAAGTGTATTAGGATGTTTCACAGCAAAGGGGGTGTATACTTATGCAATCAAGCCTTTCTTTTTACTATTTATTAATAGTTTGGAATAGTTTTTACATAAAACGACAATTGGATCCATTTAACTCCAAATTGCAACACTACAACCCTAACCTTAGCAGCAATTACTGTGTACCACACCCCAGGGTCTGAATATGGTATAGTCCAAAAGCCAGTCTGCCAGATGGAGGGGGAGCCTCAAGCAGCATTGCAGGGAAGAATCTTCTAATAAAAATAAAAAGACGTCCATCCTCCTAGGACACTAGTAAAAATAAATATGAAGCAGGTTGGTAGTAGGAGGGGTTATCCTGGGCTGGTACACAATTTTCTTGTTTGCCAGTGTCCAATTCTCCTGTAGGCAGCAGTATCGCCCAAAGGTTTATGACCTCCTGTGTCCCTCAAGGGATGAGAAAGAGAAAACAATTAAGGGACCCCCACGCAAGCACATACATAAATAACCTTCACTTAGGATGCACGCATGTACAGTCAGGTCCATAAATATTGGACACAATTCTAATCTTTTTGGCTCTATACACCACCACAATGGATTTGAAATTAAACGAACAAGATGTGCTTTAACTGCAGACTTTCAGCTTTAATTTAAAGGTATTTACATCCAAATCAGGTGAACAGTGTAGGAATTACAACAGTTTGTATATGTGCCTCCCACTTTTTAAGGGACCAAAAGTAATGAGACAGATTAACAATCATCCATCAAACTTTGACTTTTTAATACTTGGTTGCAAATCCTTTGCAGTCAATTACAGCCTGAAGTCTGGAACGCATAGACATCACCAGACGCTGAGTTTCATCCCTGGTGATGCTCTGCCAGGCCTCTACTGTAACTGTCTTTAGTTCCTGCTTGTTCTTGGGGCATTTTCCCTTCAGTTTTGTCTTCAGCAAGTGAAATGCATGCTCAATCGGATTCAGGTCAGGTGATTGACTTGGATATTGCATAACATTCCACTTTTTTCTCTTAAAAAACTCTTTGGTTGCTTTCGCAGTATGCTTCGGGTCATTGTCCATCTGCACTGTGAAGCTCCGTCCAATGAGTTCTGAAGCATTTTGCTGAATATGAGCAGATAATATTGCCCGAAACACTTCAGAATTCATCCTGCTGCTTTTGTCAGCAGTCACATCATCAACAGTACAAGAGAACCAGTTCCATTGGCAGCCATACATGCCCACGCCATGACACTACCACCACCATGCTTCACTGATGAGGTGGTATGCTTTGGATCTTGAGCAGCTCCTTTCCTTCTCCCTCTTCCTATCACTCTGGTACAAGTTGATCTTGGTCTCATCTGTCCATAGGATGTTGTTCCAGAACTGTGAAGGTTTTTTAGATGTTGTTTGGCAAACTCTAATCTGGCCTTCCTGTTTTTGAGGCTCACCAATGGTTTACATCTTGTGGTGAACCCTCTGTATTCACTCTGGTGAAGTCTTCTCTTGTTTGTTGACTTTGACACACATACACCTACCTCCTGGAGAGTGTTCCTGATCTGGCCAACTGTTGTGAAGGGTGTTTTCTTCACCAGGGAAAGAATTCTTCGGTCATCCACCACAGTTGTTTTCCGTGGTCTTCCCGGTCTTTTGGTGTTACTGAGCTCACCGTTGCGTTCTTTCTTTTTAAGGATGTTCCAAACAGTTGATTTGGCCACACCTAATATTTTTGCTATCTCTCTGATGGTTTTGTTTTGTTTTTTCAGCCTAATGATGGCTTGCTTCACTGATAGTGACAGCTCTTTGGATCTCATATTGAGAGTTGACAGCAACAAATTCCAAATGCAAATAGCACACTTCAAATGAACTCTGGACCTTTTATTTGCTCCTTGTAAATGGGATAATGAGGGAATAACACACCTGGCCATGGAACCGCTGAGCAGCCAATTGTCCCATTACTTTTGGTCCCTTAAAAAGTGGGAGGCACATATACAGACTGTTGTAATTCCTACACTGTTCACCTGATTTGGATATAAATGTCCTCAAATTAAAGCTGAAAGTCTGCAGTTCAAGCACATCTTGTTCGTTTCATTTCAAATCCATTGTGGTGGTGTATAGAGCCAAAAAGATTAGAATTGTGTTGATGTCCCAATATTTATGGACCTGACTGTATGTCACTGATAGCCTGACACATGTTGGGTATCACCATGCACATAAGGCCCCTTTCACACGAGACGGACTCCGTTTCTACGGAGCCCGCCTCGGTCCCCCGGCTCAGCGGGAGATCTGTCCGTTGATCTCCGCTGAGCCGGCGGATGACAGGTCCCTCTCTGTTCACTGAGTGGGGAGGGGCTTGTCAGGCGCCGCTGCCGCCTATGGAGGGATCGGATGAAAACGGACAGCATGTCCGTTTTCATCAGATCTCACCCGATCCGCTAGCGATGGACCTGGACGTAGAGCCATCCGTCTGCTTTTAGCAGATCGGACCAGGTCGGATGTCAGCGGACATGTCTCCGCTGACATCCGACGCTCCATAGACTAACATGGAGCGCCCATTCAGGTCCGCCGTCAAAACTGACAGACGGACCTGAGCGGTCCGATCGTGTGAAAGGGGCAGGGGCCTTTGTGTAATTTCACCTTTAGAAAGATTTCCCCAAAATCTCCCATGCAATTCCATATCCTCCAAAATAGTACATACCAGCACTCCTAAGATTTTAAATAGTTCATGCCCCCCCCCCCCCCCCCCCCACTACAACTGCAGCTGTTAGGGGGCCTCTCCACCAAACCACTGGTCCCTTGATCCCACTACATCCTGCCATTTGCAGGACAGTCTGGACATTACAGTAGTGTGTCTCCTAGCGGCTGCTCTGGGCCTTTCAAACTATGCACTTGGCCGCTCATCCGCGCATGCACGGTGTCTCCTGCACCAGCTGATCTTTGTAGTGGCCGCTCCATGTGTAGTTTCTCTAGATGAGCTCAAATGGGTGTAGGGAGATGAAGTGGCTTGTATTTTTTTTGTGGAAAGACCCAACCCCCCCCCCCCCCCCGCAACAGCTGTATACATAATGAGAAGATGTGTACCATATAAAACAGGAGGAGCCCTAGTAAGTACTATTCAGAGGATATGAAATTGCATAGGGGGGTTTTGGAAAAATCTTCCTGAAAGTGAACTTACATTTTAACTCTGAGCTGTGGAAGTTTGTCACTGTTTCCTAGGTGGATGCAATTTTGAGACCTGACATATTTGGTATCTGTTTATTTTACAAAAAAAATGGGGGTTCCATTGTTTGTGTGCACTAAAATTAAACCCACAGTATATTTTTTTTATTGATAATTTCCCGTGCTGACTGCTATCGGTTACATTGTTCCCAGTTCTCTGTGGACTACTATTACAGAGATGTTATGGAGATGAGGAGAACATGTTTCCTAAGTCCTGTCCAAGGGTGACAACATTGCTCCTCCATGTGTGCAGTCCAGTGAGTCGGTGTCATCACCCTAGGAGAGGCAATGTTACTGGTAGGATCACCAAGTGAAAAAAAAAAGGAAAAACTAATTCAGCCCCCACATCTAAGGGCTGCAGATTTTTGTGTTTGATTTGGTAAATTTATAATTGCATTTTGAAACGATTCTTCATTTTCTTTCCCTCGTTGTTACAGGCAAGAATGACGGCTCTGTGGGTGGCAAGCAGTACTTTAAATGTAACCCAGGCTACGGTGTCTTGGTGAGGCCCAACAGAGTCAAGAAAGCCACAGGTACGGCCCGCAGAAAAAGCGCGGGGTTACGCTTGCAAGCAGCAGTCGAGAACCGAAAGGGCGGCGGTCTCTCCAGTTCTGCCGGAAACCTCGCCACGTTGACCGCTCTGGCAAAATCAGATCGAACCGCGAGCCTAAAAGCCGACGCCCAAAAGAAGGTGGAGAACCGGAAGTCTTGGGCCAATTAATTCCAGTGCTCGCTGCTGTATTGTAATGCTGTGTTTTAACCTACAGGAGGGCTTTTGCAAGGTGGTCATCTTGGGTGACAACTCATGACAAAGCCCTTCCGCATGAATAATTCCACCATACTGCTTTCAGGTGTCTCTTCTCCGCATTGGTGATGGACCCAGTCAATCTGATCCTGTGATGCCGAATTTATTTCTGATGCTGCAGCTACCCCTAAGATGCATGGAGAGGTCACCAATACGCTCAATTTTAACCTTTATTGTTAGCAAGCATGGTGAAGGGCGACTGACCATCGCAGTGTGTCTACCTGTGTATATAAATGTGTGTATGTGTAAATAAGTTTTATACATATCTTTTATGTGTTGTTGGCAAAGGATTGTTGGATTGTAGGTTCTACATCTGTGGATTCCAAACCAGACCAAATCTGTGGTTTTTAATCAGTGTTTCCATGTGGTGATGGCCTTGAGTGGCCTAAGGGAGTCAAGTTGGGACGCAACAGGAAATGTATGTGTGTATATAACGGACCATGGGTGTACATACACAACTGTATTTTGGGGGTAACAATTAAGTGCAATGGTAAGTGACTGCAGCCAGGAACAAGGTAAAAAGGGCAAACGGTTTCGTTCAAGCAGTAACCTCCTCTATGGTTTTATTATCCCTGTGCAAGATGCACAGAGAATTACGTCCGGTGAACTATTCATTCATCTATATTCGGGAAGGGTTATGAATTTCTTTTTTTGTGTTTTAATGAAAATTTAACTGACTTCTGGCACCAAAATTATCAGACTTTTTTTTTTTTTCTTCTTTTATTGTGCACAAACACCGTTACACACAGTGAGTCACATTCTCCGACACTTTGGCCAAGTCCTTTTTACTTTATGTTCGTAGTTGGGTTTTTTTTTTTTTGTCATTGTAATATTTATATATGGAGGGTGTTTTTTTTTTTTTTTCTTCCAGAGGGTAATGGGGTTGCGTTTTACAATCATTCTTAAAGTTTTGTTGATCGGTTGTGATTACCAGCTAAATTGTGGTGCTGGGATGAAGAACGGTGTACAAGAATATAGCGTCTTGTTTGATGCATGGAGACAAGGTGTTCCTTATAAGTGATGGACTTGTAGCAGGGCGCTGTGATATTTATCAGGGTGCTGCGTAGGTTTTGTTTTTTTTCTGGGATTTATAGTATTGATGTGCCTGGCCCGCTGCAGATTGGGTTTGGTGTATATGAAAGGGGATGGGAGTCCTGCTGGACTCTTTCATTGCTGCTTGACCAATTGGGACACAGAGCAGAGAGAGATGCATTGGAACCATAAGGCAGGCTGGCGAGGTGATTGGGTTTTTAAAAGGTTTAGCCTTACCCATAATGCCTTTACAGCCTCTTAAGGCATCCATTGTGTCCACTGGGAAACCAGATGTGTGTGTGTGTGCACCAAACCTGAACGTTCTCTCTCTGGCACAATGGCTTTTCACAAACCTGTACAGGCAATACAGGGTAAGTTAAAAAATTATGATTGTTCCATTTCACCAACCTGTAGTACAGTCGTCAAAAGAGCGGCTTTAGAATCCGTTTGTGCCGATTACTGGATGACAGACAGCGCAAGTGATAAAAGCAAGCTGCTGTTGATGCAACCAAACATCGTACTCTTCTGCGAATCGGCACGGAGTGGTAACAGATGGAGATTGTCTTGCTGTTAACTATAGCACCGTTTGTCGAAAAAATTTTTATTTTTTTTTTTATACAGTTTTACACTACATAAAAGCACAATAGATGCATGGGGTATTGTTCACTAATCTATTACTGGTAGTGGTGCTTTATAGGTTCAGTAACCCACAGACCAATCAGATGTTAGAGCAGTGAAATAAGAATTTTGATTGGTTGTTGTAGACTTGTCTGGACCTCACTCTTTATCACAGTAGTGACAGTTGCACCAACACATAGAAGACATTCCACGTGTGTATTGATATCCTGTGTGCGCAGATCCACTGCGATGTGTACATGTGGCGCTTGTTCATGTTTAGGAAGATATGGTTGACATATGCATGAAATTAGGACCAAATGTCTGTGCGCTTATAATTCTGGATCTGTGGGCCTCACAGGGGTCCTGTTTATTCTGTGCATGCAACTATTCAGGAGGACGAATACCTGGAAATATCATGTGATTGTCTGTATAGGTGTCATTGTCGGACAGCACAGTGCCTTAAGCTCTCGGACTATCAACAGAGTCTTTGTTCTGTAGCCTAATAGCCAACACTAAAGGCAGTATTCCTAATATATGGGCATATCTGAGGGGAGATCATAAGAGGTAACCTGATGCCCCCTTCCATTGGCACAGTGGTCAGGAAAAGCCATGGAGCTACAAGGGGTGACACACACATCCATTCTGTACATTAGACCCCTGTGTACTACCTACCTCTGGAGCTGGTCATCTGGTAGCCATTTTACAACTTGAATTCATGTCCAGCCAATCAGATAGCTAGGTTGAAGACGCCCCTAAGCTTTTATTGGCTGAGAGCACATCGGTACATGGTATGGTTTTGGTTTACCAGCTAGTTATTTAGCTGCTAAATTGACAGTTAATATATGGGCAGGTTGGACGCCATCTTGGTCAAAAACTTGCTTCCTTATAATTTATTATGGTTTCCATGCTGACACACCATGTACGCTGTACATATCAAATCTTAATACTAATAATACATGCAGTACACTTTGAAACAGAATGCACTTCATATTACCAAGACCTCTATTTGTATCAGCTACTTGGTAAGTTCCTCTTGTTTTCTTTCCTTAAATACCACTTTCAGGGTCTATGTCGACAGGCTTTTGCTTGCTTCAAGTTGGCTTTGCATTCCCATGCAAGTTTTTAGGGATTGAAAACCTGAATGAAGTAGTTCAAAGGCAGATGAGATTTAACAGAAAAAATGTGCTTGAGGAGCACTGGAGCCCAAGCGAAAGTCTGGATGGAGGTCCAACTTTTAGAGGTAGCCAGAGTATCCCTGAGGACCCTTTGAGTATTCTGGGCAATATGTAAGAGATCAGGGTGCTACAATTCTTTGAGTCTAGTAAACGTTGTTTTTATTTCACAACAAGAATGTCAAAGGGCAACTAATTTTGGGGGTACAAAAATGTCCCTTCATCAGGGAGAACAATAAAGATTTGGGTCAGGTTGGCAACCTGATTCTTCAATGTTCTACTTGATGGAGCAGTTTTGAATCCCCCAATTGCACTGGCTTTTAACCTTCTAGCCATGAAAAATACCCTTTGCTGGTCTCATTCAAGCTTAATGGTGTTCTTATCCTTTAAAACTTCTTCAAATGCAGATCAAGAGGTCAATGGCAGGTCAGATACACCTGTCAATGAATTTTGAATGATCTCAGAAGCATCTTAAACTGATGCCATTGACAAAAGCCCAAAGCCCATCGACCTAGGCCCTGAAGTAACCCTAGATCAGCCATTCTCAACCAGGGTTCTGTGGAATTCTAGAGTTCCTCCAGAGTTTGCCAGGGGTTCCTTAAAGCTATGTCTTCCTGTCTTCCCATTTTATGGGGCCTGAATAGTTCCTGGTCCAATGCCACTTGGCAAAGTCAGCTACATGACACCAATCCTTGTGTTAGGTGTCTGTAAAGGGAGGATACTATTCACTGGCCACCATTCTAAGGGGCCATTTCCCCATTGATCTTCAAAGTATTGATTTTAGCATGGGTTCCCCAAGAACTGAAAATTATTTCAAGCTTTCCTGTGAGATAAAAGGGTCGAGGAAGGCTGCCCTAGATTCTCCGTAATAACAAGTGTGTTCAATCTATTAGGAAGCTACATAACATTAGCTGGCTTTTTACTACTTTAATCGGCAAGAAGGGGCCCATTCTTTGTTGATGACATAGGGACGGAGTACACCACCAACGCTTGCCTTTTGTTCACACTGACTTCTATTTAATAAAGGGCAGATTAGGCACCAATGAAGGTAGCCTTCATTGAATATCCTCTAAGGGGTCTATTTATCAGCCCAAGATTCAGACAACTTTCACCCAAGATTCATATATTTCTTTTAACTGAATTGAAAATGTGTGAATCTTGAGTGAAATCATTGATATATCGAGCCCTAAGTGTTTAGTGAACCCTACTGAAGACTTGGCTTGGAACTCAGCTCAACAGAACACCGGACACACACACTAATACCTTAAATTTCAGTACTGACCGGTGATAAATTTGGCTGCCTAAGCACCATAGAAAATTTAGAGTGCCATGAATTTGACTTTCTTGTAAAAACCAGACAATAAATTACATCAACAGAAATCTTTCCCGTACACACCTAAATGTAGTGACTTCTCAATTCTAGAATAATTAATTTTACCTGCCAACTCTTTGCAAAATCACATCTGCCTTTTGAGTACGCCGGCCTTGGATTGGAAGGGGCTCTATTTCTTGAAATTCTTTGTATATATTTTAAAGCACTTTACTTGAATTTATTTAGCCATGTTTTTTGTAAAAAAGACAAGTCAAAATTTATCAAGCTCATCCATCTCATGTCGCCAGATTTTGGAATCTTGTAATTTGTTGAACATGCTGCAGTTTTAAAGATTTATTTGTACAGGTATGTTTGTTTTAATTTGTAGAAGTGTCCTACAGTCACTGCCACGCTCATCCACGAGGAATTCTCATTCGGGTGGAGGTTTTTTTGTTTTGGGGTTCTTCTTTGTCATTTTTGAGTATGGTGAAATTAGAAACTTTATGTTCTCTTTTATTTTTATCCTTCATTTAATCATATCATTTGGACTCCAATAAATTATCCACGTTGCCTTTCGTGAAAATAAGACTCTTGCAGTTAATAATTACCAGGTGCCTTGGTTTTGCTCAATTTTGCTAAACTTTTTAAGCTGTAAGCAAAAAAAAAAGAAAAAAATCTTTTCTATTCACGATTTTGTAAACGCTAATTCTTTTTTGAAGTTAACACTGGGTCTATGTATAGTTTTTTCTTTGTAAGTAATTGTAACAAATAAAAAAATAACTGCTGTTTTTTCCGGGAATATTTTTATTTGCTTCCCCGAGCAGTATTTTTGATTACAAAGGTATTTTTTTTCCCTCATATACCAGCTGGCACATAAAGGTAATATAATTTTTTTTCTTTAATAGCCACTTTTAAGATTTTAATATTGATGCCTAGAGCTATTGTGTCTTCTGTCCCGATTATGTTAGTAAATAGCTCATGCCCCTAGTTCGTAATCAGCACTGTGATTTTTTTTTTGCTCTTCTAGTTGTAATTGAATGTGTTAAGTCTCTTAAAAGCCCAATAACAAATACTTCCAGTAGATGTTTAGCTGTTGCTGACAGAAGTTCCAATGTAAATCCTGGAATTGGAGCCTTCACTGCAGCGTTTCAACCACCGAGTCTCAAGTCTGTGTCACACTATGAATTGTTTTTAAACTGTAATAAGCATGAAATCTGAATCTTTCGATTGTTCTCATCACCAGTGGTGTGTGGCAAGCCGAGGTGTCTCATACATGTTCAGTTTTTGGATGGTTGTATTATTGATCTTCGTGGAGAGCTGAATTCCAAAGAGACATCTGTTAAATTTGTTTTAAATCATTTTATCATTCTAAACTACTGCATCTTGTTCATCGATGTCTGATTAATAAACATTTTTTAAACCAGTAATTTGTCCTTTTTTGTTGTTCTTGATGAGGATTCTCCCAGCAGTCTTAGTATGCATGAAGCATGGGTATCTGAAGGACAGATATGACAAATGGAATAATTATATCTATTCGTATTTAAATAAGAAGTCTCTTTTTTTTTTTTTATTAGTGTGTTCTGTCCCCAGGGACAAAGCAAATGTAGTACTTTGTCTCATCTTCCTACGTGCTGTGAAAAGCTAGCAATGTGGTTTGACAGGACACCGTGCTGGTTCAACAACACAGCTAGCCAAGGACATGGCTGCATTTATAGCCGGAATATTCCAAGCACTTTCCCAAATCAAGTGCCGGCATGACGAATGGCAGGCTTGACAAATCTTACCTCCATCTGCATTTCTCATAGAACTTGTCTTTGCTCTGGCAACGCAGCTAGCAAGGAGATTTCTTGGCACCAGAGATAAACGCTGGTTGTCAATGTGGCAATCTCCTTGCTAGCTGCACTTCCGGACCCGACACAGGAAGAGGAATGCACTAGGAGGTGAGGCATGCCAGTCTCCTGTCCCTCTGCATGCCTAATGCCAGCACTTTTTGCTGGAAAGTGCTTGGCACCAGAGATAAACGCCGGTTTTAAATGTGGCACTTTCCCCCCAAAAAAAGTGTTGGCATTAGGAATGCAGAGGGACAGGAGGCTGACATGCCTCACCTTCCCTGTGCATTCCTCCTCTTGTGTCTGATCCGGAAACACAGCTAGCAAGGAGATTGCCACATTGACAGCCAGCATTTTTCTCTGGTGCCAAGCACTTTCTCGAGAAAGGTACCAGCATTAGGGATGCAGAGGGACAGGAGGCTGGCATGCCTCGCCTCCTAGTGCATTTCTCTTCCCGTATCTAGTCCGGAAACGCAGCTAGCAAGGAGATTGTCACATTGACAACTGGCATTTATCTCTGGTGCCAAGCCGTTTTTCGAGAGGTGCTGGCATTAGGAATGCAGAGGGACAGGAGACTGAACAAGCCTTGCCTCCCCGTGCAATCCTCTTCCTGTGTCTGGTCCAGGAATGCAGCTGGCACAGTGATGGCTACATTGACAGAAGATGGTGCTGATCTTCAGCTCCAAACACGTTCCCAAGACGATTGCCTGGAAAAGGAATGGGGGGCTGACATGCCTCACCTTTCTCTTGCCAACGCTGCACTTGTCTTTAGCAAGTGTGGGAGCTGGAGGTAAGTGCCAGCTAATGCATCTGTCTCCTTGCGAGCTTCATTGTCGGAAGGCTATGGGAGGGGTTGTCCTGTCTGACCATGTAGCTACCCTTCCAAAACATGTAAAAAGATGTGACAAAGTACTGTGTGTACTTTGTCCTTTGGGGGAAACGCAAAAAAAAAGGGATCACTTAAATCTTAATTCTTTCAGGTCTGTGCAGCTGTCAATAGTATATAAGGGATGGTGCAACAGTGTGTAAATTCTTATCATTTAGTGCATAGAATTATGGAAAATAAAGTTCTGAATGTCCAACTGTGGCCAAAGAAAACACTTTAGGGCTGCTGCTACTCTGAGATGAAGGGAAAAGGCTGGGAGATCGTTCCCTACCCGGTCACCCATAGAAATAAAAAAAATTTTAAGGACTATCTTGGTACCAACTTAAACAGCGTATGCTCAAAGTTTGATAAAAAGATTTTTCAATTCTTTATATATACAAAAGACCATAAAAACAGGATATCCAGATACTCAATGAAAAACATCATAAAAGGTGCATGCTAACCATCCATGTATATCCCCAACATTCATATCCCCTGTTACGGGGAATCAGGATATGGTGAGTTCCCACTGATATCATTGTTCTCAACATGTTTCGTGGAATTCTACCGATTCATCAGGAGAATATCCAGGACCCAAGCCTAGCTGGAGTCAGAGCACCACCAGAGTTCCCCCACGGTATGAGCGGCTATGGGGGACATGCAAAATGGACTTGTATGGAAAAAAATGGTCTTACATGGAAAAACTACACTACTCTGGGTCTGGGGGAAAGGGGAATTCAACTTGATAGGGATCAAGACCACAGTTATGTTCCTCAATTGAAATATACAACTAGTAAGCCAGTGGCAGGTTAATGCAGAGAAGAAATCCCTGGAACCCTAGGACTTGTGGTCAGCCAAGAAGTAGTATTCCCCCCCCCCCCTGGATCCCATGTCCATTTTTTCTTTCTATGGGTGACCGGGTGGGGACCGATCTTCCAGCCTTTTCCCTTCCCATTGGATGATGGTACACCATACTCTGTATGTAATCTACATTTAATATAGGCTTTAGTTTCTTACTCTGAGATGAAGGGTAGTCCTGTAAATGCCAACAATGAAAAAGAGAGGGGGTGCCACCTTCTAAGTGTAGATTTATTAATGGCTATTTAAAAGCACAAATATAATGCACTCACGTTGTGACAGTAGATACTGGCGTATTATCAAGTTATGGTCTGATCTGTCCACCCTGGGATTGATCATCTGCTAGGGAAGGAGAACTCAATGGCTATGGTGGAGTTGTGCGTGGGGGCTGACATCTCAGGTTGACAAGGATACCCGACACTTCCCTGTATCGCCAACCATTGAGTTCTCCTTCCTCAGCAGTTGATGCAGGTGGCGCCCTCTCTTTCTTTCTTTTTCACTGTGCAATAATCCAGCATTTAACAACTCCTGCACTTTGCCTCTGTGCAGGAGCTTCCTGTAATAAAGACCAGACACTGACACACTTGTCCCTCCTTGTGCAGGGTGTAAGATAATTATTACCTTTTGTGTCCCTATTGTCAGAACAAGGAGTGATGGCAAATCTCCTTCCCTGAGATGCGGACAAAAATAAAATTTTTATACCTGATATTTAAACACGCCCTGTTCTAATGCCTAACCACAACCATTTGTTAAAACCTTGGATAAAAAAAATAACTTTTTAAGAATTTGTTATCTTTTATACCTGTTCCAGGCCAATGAGTCAAAGTATCGGTGGAAAAACACCAATGGCAGCCAGATTGCTATCTTTTTCAAAAGGAGCGTTAAATGTTACAGGATTTCAATATTTTGCCTAAAGAATGGAGGGGACACTAGGGAGAAGAAAGTTGCTGCTCACCCCTTGAAGACTGGAACGGAAAAAAGAAGGTTTCCCCACATTGGGGTTTTTAGGCAGCGCAATAATGGATATAGACTCAGTTGTATGAAAAAAGTATAACAAGTTTTATTAAGTAATAATAGACCATCAAAGTTAAAAACTGTGAGCTTCAGTGGGGATTATTTAAAAAAAGTAAGCTGAACATACATAAGCAGACATTTGTTCATAATCATACTTTGAATCATGAACATTAAACCTGACGCGTTTCAACCCCTACAATTGGGGTCTTCTTCAGAGGATCAGTCTGCTGGGGAGAACATGAAAATAAAGTTGATATATATATATATATATATACATGTTCCATTCGTATGAATCTAGTATGAACTACATTGGCTACGCGATACTTTAGTGCAGTATAATTACCAAGTGTAGGTATGTTCAACAAAGAACACAGATTCCCACATGAAGATCCCTATAAAAGGTAAGTTGCTTTGTCCTCTTCTCCAGTGGGGGGCTCCAACCACCTCTACCGCCGCCACAGCCCGGACCAGGATTGTGAGGTATAACGTGGCTTACGAGAGATCACACCTTTGAAACACCGCCCGTCAAAACGGATGACCGGCCGGAAAACACCAAAACACCTGTGATGGAGGTTTGCAGGGAATAGTCAGTAAAGACCCATATAGGAATAGTCAAATTTGATCAGTGGGCTGAGAAAGCCGCTATAAGATCAAAGGTATTATAAATAGGATATATATGGCCCAAAACCAAGAAATGTTCTGAACCATAGCCCTCTGGTGTATGTTCAAATGGAGAAGAAAAGAACATGCACAAGGCAAGACTGCAAAGAGATTGGGAAATATTGTGTATGTGCTGGAGAGGAGATAGTGATACCAGAGTGAAAAGGAGTGATGTAAAAGGGCTGAGGAGGTGGAAAGAGACATACAGTCTATAAGTGATGAAATAAACAACGAAAATACAAATAAGTGCAAGTGGGGGGGAGAGAGGGGGGAGGGGGGGGGAAAGGGGGGAAAAAAAGGGAAGAGAAGAAAGGGGGGGGGGGGAAGGGAAAGAAAGAAAAAAGAAAAAGGAAAAAGAAAAAGGAAAAAAAGGACACGAGAAAAGAAAGAAAAAGAAAGAAACAGAAAAAAAGGGGGAAGTAAAGGAAATAAGAAGAAGACAAAGAAGGGAAGAAAAGAAAAAGAGAGGGAAGGAAGGAACCGTTGGGGGATGAAGGTGTAATTGTTACCTCTAGGGGTGCTATATAGCTCATGTGGATGCCTCAGGTTGTCCCATATATCTAGACTGCTTATGTATGTTCAGCTTACTTTTTTTAAATAATCCCCACTGAAGCTCACAGTTTTTAACTTTGATGGTCTATTATTACTTAATAAAAATTGTTATACTTTTTTCATACAACTGAGTCTATATCCATTATTGCGCTGCCTAAAAACCCCAATGTGGGGAAACCTTCTTTTTTCCGTTTCAATATTTTGCCTCACCCATTCTTGCTTTTGATTTTTGGGTTAAGTTGAATATGTCAACAGGGGAACTAGGAACTCAAAGAGCTGTTGCACAGAGATACCATGCAATGGATGAAAAGATGGGCCAGGGCAAAGTAGAAGCTGCAGAACACCCATTGTCAGTGCTGTATAATTCATAGTTACATACCCTGTTTCCCCCGAAAATAAGACCTAGCGTGATTGTCAGTGATGGCTGCAACATAAGCCCTACCCCCCAAATAAGCCCTACCCTGTTTCCTCGAAAATAAGACCTACAAGGACTTTTACTAGGGTTTATTTGGGGGGTAGGACTTATATTGCAGCCATCAATGACAATCACGCTAGGTCTGATTTTCGGGGGAAACAGGGTAGTAGGTGAGGTTGAAAAAAGATGAAGTCTATCAAGTCCAACCTTATGTGTGTGATTATATGTCAGTATTACATTGTACACCCCTGTATGTTGCAGTCGTTCAGGTGCTTATCTAATAGTTTTTTGAAACCAGTGATGCTCCCCGCTGAGACCACCACCTGTGGAAGGGAATTCCACATCCTTGCCACTCTAATGCCCCATACACACGGTCGGACATTCCGACAACAAAATCCTAGGATTTTTTCAGACGGATGTTGGCCCAAACTTGTCTTGCATACACACGGTCACACAAAGTTGTCGGAAAATCCGATCATTCTGAAGGTGGTGACGTAAAACACGTACGTCGGGACTATAAACGGATCAGTAGCCAATAGCTTTCATCTCTTTATTTATTCTGAGCATGCGTGGCACTTTGTGCGTCGGATTTGTGTACACACGATCGGAAATTCCGACAACGGATTTTGTTGTCGGAAAATTTTATAGCCTGCTCTCAAACTTTGTGTGTCGGAAAATCCGATGGAAAAAGTCTGATGGAGCCCACACACGGTCGGAATTTCCGACAACACGCTCCAATCGCACATTTTCCATCGGAAAATCTGACCGTGTGTACGGGGCATTACAGTAAAGAACCCTCTACGTAGTTTAAGGTTAAACCTATTTTCTTCTATTTTTAATGAGTGGCCACGAGTCTTATTAAACTCCCTTCTGCGAAAAAGTTTTATCCCTATTGTGGGGTCACCAGTACGGTATTTGTATATTGAAATCATATCCCCTCTCAAGCGTCTCTTCTCCAGAGAGAATAAGTTCAGTGCTCGCAACCTTTCCTCATAACTAATATCCTCCAGACCCTTTATTAGATTTGTTGCCCTTCTTTGTACTCGCTCCATTTTCAGTACATCCTTCCTGAGGACTGGTGCCCAGAACTGGACAGCATACTCTAGGTACGGCTGAACCAGAGTCTTGTAGAGCAGGAGAATTATTGTTTTATCTCTGGAGTTGATCCCCTTTATAATTCACCCTGACTTGTCTAGCATTATTTGAAAGATAAAGTTGCCAGAGTTTATTTCCACTTCAGCAGGTTGCACGTGTTGTAGTTTAGGAATGACCACGCTTTTATAGCGTAGATTAATTTCTTGTCTCTGCCTGCCTAGATTTGAAATCCATCTAATAAGGGGAAAAGCAGATGTCCAAAATCTTTCTGTTTCAATAGTTTTTTATTTGGTTATTACAAGAAGATAACATACAAAAGTTCCACCCACACAGGGGCTAGCTTTTGATAATTGTAACAAGGGTTAGCTTGCAAAAAATGGATATGTCAAAAAGCAACAACAAAAAAGCAAAAGCTCCGTCCTGAGAGCGGATATAACAGCAACAAATAGGCATGGTCCAGAGGAAGAAGGATCACCCTCTCCTAAAAATGACTAATAAACTCAATCAGGTGTAGCTAATCACCTTTTCAATGACACACAAAGCCATTTGACTTTCAACTGTGATCAGCTGTGGTCATTTTGATTAGCTCAGCATGAAACGAGCTTCCTGGCGAATTTTAGTCCCTGGTAGGGCAACTGAAGCAATCAACTATGGGTGACAAGGCACTGTCACCGGGATTTCCGGGATAAAGTTGTGGACAGACACAAATCAGGAGATGGATACTAAAAAAAACTTTCAAAGGCTTTATCAATGCCTAGAAGCACAGTGAAGTCTATTATTAGGAAGTGGAAGGTATTTGGTACAACACAGAGCCTCCCTGGATCAGGATGTTGCTCCAAACTGGATGAAAGAGCCAGGAGGAAACTGGTCAGTGCGGCTACCAAGAGGCCTACAGCAACTCTGAAGCAGTTGCAGGAATTTATGACAGAGTGGTCATTGTGTGCATGTGACAACAATATTACAAATTCTCCACAAATGGGGCTTGTATGGGAGGGTTGCAAGAAAAAAAACACTCCTAAAAAAACACTTATATGAAAGAATCACCAAAAACGTAAAAGTATATAATTGGGATTTTATGTGATAGACCAACACAAAGTGGCACATAATTGTGAAGTGGAAGGAAAATGATAAATGGTTTTCAACATTTTTTCACAAATATGTGAAAAGTGTGGCGTGCATTTGTATTCAGCCTCCTTTACTCTGATATCCCATAACTAAAATCTAGTGGAACCAATTGCCTTCAGAAGTCACCTAATTAGTAAATAGAGTCCACCTGTGTGTAATTTAATCTCAGTATAAATATAGCTGTTCTGTGAAGCCCTCAGAGGTTTGTAGGAGAACCTTAGTGAACAAACGGCATCATGAAGGCCAAGGAAAACACCACACAGGTCAGGGATAAAGCTGTGGAGAAGTTTAAAGCGGGGTTAGGTTATAAAAAAAATATCCCAAGCTTTGAACATCTCATGGAGCACTGTTCAATCCATCGTCTGAAAATGGAAAGAGTATGGCACAACTGCAAACCTACCAAGACATGGCTGTCCACCTAAACTGACAGGCCGGGCAAAGAGAACATTAGCCAGAGAAGCAGCCAAGAGGCCCATGGTAACTCTGGAGGAGCTGCAGAGATCCACAGCTCAGGTGGGAGAATCTGTCCACAGGACAACTATTAGTCGTGCACTCCACAAATCTGGCCTTTATGGAAGAGTGGCAAGAAGAAAGCCATTGAAAGCGAGCCATAAGAAGTCCCGTTTGCAGTTTGCAAGAAGCCATGTGGGGTCACATCAAACATGTGGAAGAAGGTGCTCTGGTCAGATGAGACCAAAATTGAACTTTTTGGCCTAAAAAGCAAAACGCTATGTGTGGCGGAAAACCAACACTGCACATCACCCTGAACACACCATCCCCACCGTGAAACATGTGAAAGGAAAGAGAAAACATGAAGGAGGGGGGATGGTTAGAAATAATAAAGAAAGAAAGGAAGCGCGATTAGGTAGTGCATAGAAGGGAGGGCAGGGAAGAGAGAAAAAAAAAATATAAGGGGGGTGTTTAATAAAGAAAAATAATGGCTAGAGAAACGGGAAAGAGTCATGAAAAGTATTAGGAATTTGGGTCTAGAAGGGTTGCACCTTCATCAGAAAGTAGAAACATGTTCCAGTTGGTCCACGTGTTGGAGTTACAGGCAGAGAGGCACTAGGTCTTCCATGTTATTTAGTTCCTCTACTTTCATCAACCACAGAGTGACGGAAGGAGGTTGTGGGTCTCTCCATCGTAATGGAATGCAAGATTTGGTGGCTAAAAGGCAGTGTCGTAGGATACATTTTTTCTTTTTTGTAGGTTTTGACAGGCACATTTGTGACGTGCAAAAGAAAGAAGACCAGGTAATCTGGGAGGGTTTATTCAACAAACTTCTGTGAGATCCTGTGGACTTCTGGCCAAAAGGATGCAAGTTTTGGGAAAGATCAAAATATATGTAGCATGGTCCCCCAATCCTGGCATTTCCAACAATGATCTGTGACAGTCAGAAAATACTTAGCACCACAGGCGTATGGTACAACATGGTAAAAAATTGTAAAATTATTTTCTTTAACCCATGTACAGATACTACTATAATACCAATTACTGACCTTGCGGTCTCCATGTGAAATTTTGAGATTTGAAGGAATTTGTTGAGAAGTTTTACATTCAGAATTGGATGAATACCCGCCTTGGAACAGGTTTAAATAGAATCCTTTGAACTTGTCTTGTGGCAGTACTGGCACAAGGACTTCTTGGGATAAGAGGTGATTTAGGGCATCCTGCAACTCTCACTCTCCTTGGGTAGTTTTTGGTTGATTTAAAGAAGAACATGTGGTTGAGTTTTGTAACTCTATTTTGTACCTCTTTAAAACTACTGATTTAAGCCCAGAGGTCTGCGATGTCTGTGACCTTGAGAGAGGCAAACTGTAACGTCCCTCACTGTTAGGAGTGACAGTGCCTCATCATTGTGAAGAGGATTTTGGGGAATGCTTGGTGGCCTTGGTGTGGGCCAAGCCTTGCAACAAAAGGAAGGGCTGAACTTGAGTTTTGAAGTTGAAGCCTGGTTAGGAGTGGACAGGTACTCTGTAGCAAGGAGCTCCTGAGGAGGATGCTTTTGGGACCTTCCGCTGTGAAAGTAAAACCTTCCCACCTGTGACCTCTTGGATAAATTGGTCAAATACCTCACCAAAAAGGCATCTATCATCATGGAAAAGCATATGTGTGAGGTGCCTTTTGCAGGCAGCTTCAGCTGTCCAAGCTTTTAGCGAAAAAATTCTGCACGTGTGAATGGCGATGAGGGGGTGGGGGGGGCATTCTGGAAATTTGACTTATGACATATTCTAAGGCTTCTACACAGCAATTGCATTCTGCTTTGCTTTTCTGTGTAACAGCACAATCCTGAAGTACAGGGCTATGTTATTTGTTCATTGCCTTAGTCCAATTAGCTGTAGTTTGACATACTGAAATTGCAGTGAGAGCTGGTTTCAGGGTTGAGCCTGCAAGATCAAAGAGAGCATTTAGGAGCATCTCAAATTTTCAGTCTGCAGAATCTTTAAAAGAAGGATCATCTTCAATAGGAATTGTGAGATGTTTGTTTAGGACAGAAATAGCAGGATCAATTACAGGAATAGCCTGATTCTTTGCGAGCTGTTTTTTTTTTTGTACTGCATAGAGTTCAATAAGGATTTTGAGGGGGGTGAAAACTGTTTCAGGCGTGACCCTATCATCATAGACTGCACATGTTTTATCTTTTCGTTAACAGGGAATGTTTTGCAGGCATCTTTGTACCCCATCTGGCATGGCGAGATGGAGCAGTCAGATTGCACAATTGTATAGGCATATCGAGATCTAACTCTGGTTAAGAAACGGGAGTGGAAAAAGAGGTGTGGCATTGTGGGGTCCAAGGTAAAGATGGCTGTAATCTGTCTGAAGAAATGTGGAGAGAATTCTGCTTTAGTCAAATAGACCACTTGTGTGCCTGAAATAGAGCTAGAATCAAATGCTACAACTAGTGTTAAAGACAATTTTTGCTGCGGTGCAAGGGACACATTGTCACTTTGAGGTTGAGTGTTATGGAGGCCTTGGCTGGAGCGAATGTTTGCCTGTGATTTTGCATTGACTCCCTTTTGTCTGGTATGCGCCATAGCTAGTGAGGGCACCCCCCTTTGGGGTACTCACGTAATATAGTTTGGGATATAGTGTAAACGTGTCCATAATGAGTACGCGGTAACCTAGGTGTAGATTGTCTAGTAATTAATCCCCACAGATTACCTTATAGGGCTCTAGGCAGAAGTGGCGGTAAAGTATGACGAGTGGTGTGAATTAGGACCTGGTCATCCACCTGAAACTGAGCTCTGGGTGGTTGAATTTTTGAGTTTGAAAAGTTTAAGCTGCGAGGTGACAATCCAAACATAGCCCCACTTTACAGTAACGGTCAGGGATACAGGGTGACCCTGGCTTACCTGTAGACAACACTGGACTGTAAGTAAACTCCAGGTTTTTCCCATTACAGTGGACCCCCCCCATGGGATCTTTAGGGACTGTGTTCCAACTCAATGGATCCTGGCCTTGGACCTGTATAGCACACTGTGCCTAACAATGAGTTGTACCAAGTTGAGCGCCCATGCAGGATCCAGTGCTCAAAGCATCACTACAGGCTGTCCCTGCAATGTGGAGGTCTGAGTTTGGCACCCAAGGTTGCACTGATCAGAATACACTGCTGCTATGTTGGCTTGATTGAAGAATCAGAAGATCAAATAATAAACTAGTTAAGCAAAGGGTGATTTTTTTTTTTCCATGAAGGAGAAAAGGCTTATCATCAGACACTAGCACAAAACTAAGGACTCATCGAGTGGGGTAGGGTTATAGGAGAGGTGCCCAGGGGGCATGTCATCTAAAGCTTTGCCAGTGTCCAATTACATGAGGGAACATGGCTATAACCCTTGGTGTATGAATATTTGGGACATGGTCTAGAGAGGAGGGGGGGGGTTTGGGGGGGGTAAATATGAATCATGCCTTTACAAACACTTTGAAGACAAATAATGAGCAGCAAGAAGAGGCGCTCCATGTTGATGTGTAATATTTCTCTCTGGTACAGCAGAGCTCCTCTTGGTGATGCGACCTGTTTGAATTTTGGAAAGCTTGTCCTTAACATCTTGATATTCGAAATAGTAAAGCACCCGTGTGCGTCCACTTTTATAAAGGCAAGCAAAGACCTTTTAAGCGTTGCAGTTCTCTGTAGACACATTTTGTAAAAGCCTTTCACGTTCAATCTAGGGATAAAGCTCTTTCATATTCCAGGCAGCTCAGCAAGCACCCAGGCGGAGGGCCAGCTTCTGTTCCCTGATGCTTTATCGAAAATAAACTCTTATGTCATGGCTATTGACGAGACACTGCGTGGAAGGAAGTCCTGATAACGGATCAGCGGTTCTCTGCATTGCAGATAACTAATGTAACTCTGATCAGACTATGAGTGATGGCACATCTTTTCTTATCAATGAGACTATGTAATAATGGAGGGCGATGGAGGTTACTGTAACCAACTTCCTCTGCAAAATATTCTTGTTTCAATAAAGACATTATATATATTTACACTATGTTACCAAAAGTATTGGGACACCTGCCTTTATACACACTTGAACTTTAATGACATCCCAGTCTTAGTCCGGAGGGTTCAGTATTGAGTTGGCCCACCCTTTGCAGATATAACAGCTTCAACTCTTCTGGGAAGGCTGTCCACAAGGTTTAGGAGTTTGTTGCAAGGTGGGGCCTCCATGGAACAGACTTGTTTTTGCAGCACATCCTACAAATACTCAATTGGATTGAGATCTGGAGAATATGGAGGCCAAATCAACACCTCGTTTTACTATTCCTCAAACCATTCTTGAATTCATCAGACCAGGCCACCTTCTTCCATTGCTCTGTAGTCCAGTTCTGATGTTCATCTGCCCATTGTAAACATTTTTGGCTGTGGACAAGGGGTTAGCATGTGCACCCTGACCGGTCTGCAGCTACACAGTCCCATACACTACAAACTGTGACCCCCCATTTTTTTTTTCTGCTTTTTCAACTTCATGGACAACATATTTACTTGTTATTTGTGTAAATAATGTGTGTTGCAGTTACTAAAGATCAGAAATTAATGGTCTGTTGCTTTCAATTAAAAAATGGATTCTATTGGTCCTATTGCCTGTTAAAGTGAACCTGCACTTAGTTCATGCAGAGCCAAACAACAGGTTCACTTAGCGCTCCCCTTCCCCAGCAGCTCATAATAATTTTCACTTCATTTAGCAAAGAGAACTACCTTATACTTCCTAAAAGGGGATTCACATCCCTTCCTTGCAAGTGACAGCACTGGTACTTGGCCAGTTAGGCACCCAGTGCTGTCACATTTGGGCAGGTAGAGAGCCTTTAATCCTGTATGACCTTAGACGGGGCCTCTTTTCTTATTACTCTCAGAGTGGCATAAAAGTGAAATAAAGGGGAGTAGGTGGAGCTGGTCATTGAAGGTGAACCTGTTACTTTACCCCCCACAGGGAAATCACCAGTTCGTTTCAGCTCCCCAAAGGATGAAGATGATCATTACCCAATCCCACCACTGCACCTAATTGTTACCACCTCCCTCGTTATACTGATCCTCTGTAGTCTGCAGATCAGATGTTCTGTTTTTTTGCATGAAGTTTGAATGTTTTAAACACTCAGAATGGTAAGAAAATGACAACCAAAAAATTGAGGTTTAACAGCTCTTACAGAAGGCGTGGAAATATATAACCGTTTAATGACAGGAGCCAAAAATGAGGAAAAACTCCAGCCAAACCTGACCAGTGGTAAAAGTGTGAGCATAGACCAGAGGACTCCAAACTGCAGCCCTTTGCTAACCTTTATCTGGCTCTTGCAGCACCATTCCTCCAACTGACAACAACATGGCATAATTCCTGCCACCGATACCAATGATAGGGCCCTATTCCTTCCACTGACACCAACGATGGGGCACTATTGCACACACTGACACCAACCATGGGGCAATATTCCACACACTGACATCCACGATAGGGCACTATTCCTTCCACTGACACCAACCATGGGGCACTATTCCACCCACTGACATCAACGATATGGCACTATTGTTTGCACTGATACCAACGATTGGACACTATTCCCTCCACTGACACCAACAATGGGGCACTATTCCTCCCACCGATACCAATGATGGGGCACTATTCCTCACACTAATTCCAATGATGGCACACTATTCCTCCCACTGACACCAATGATGGGGCACTATTCCTCCCACTGATACCAACGATAGGGCACTATTCCTCCCACTGATACCAACAATGGGGTATTGATATAACACTGTCAATTTACATACTACTCATTCATATCAATCCCAGCCCTCAAAGAGCTTACAAACTAAGATCCCCACCACACATACCTCCACATAATGGGGGACAATTTAAACAAAAAACAATTAAAGCGTTTCTCTGGGCCAGCGGTCTCCAAACTGGTAGCAACAATGGGGCACAATTCTTTCAGCGATACCAACGATAGGGCACTATTCTTCACACTGATACCAATGATGGGGCACTATCCTCCTCCCTTTGACCAAAAGCGCTATGTAATTTATTAACTCCCACTCTCCACCAAGCCTGAGGCGTTATTTGGGACATTTTCTATCTTCACTGGCCACAAACCACCCCCCTCCCCCTAAAGTCTGAAGGCCAGTAAACTGGCCCTTTGTTTGGATACCCATGGCACAGACCAAGCATGTTCCATCAAGTGGCAACATTCGGCATATTGCCAAAAAAAGTGTAGTCACTCTAAGAGAAATATACACGCAGAAAAATATCACCTGTTGTCAGACTGTTCAATTGAAGAGGACATGAAAAGTAGGAAAAGTGGAATGTAAGAGAGACGGTAAAGAGAAAAAGAAGTGAAAAAAAGGATTGAGGAATTGTTGGGGAAGAGGGGAGAGGGCCACTGGGGATTAAGAACAGAGGAAAACTGGGGACAACTTTCTGGTCCTTGTCTACTCTTCACCCCAGGCATACCCTCTAATCTGACCATTGTTTTTTAAGATTTGATGTTTATATTCACTCTATAGCTTTGTTTTTTGCCACTACTTCCTGAGCCTGTGACAGCATGTTGCTGCCTAGTAAGGTGGTACTTACAACTTTTTCCTGAAGAGGCTAAATCGTCCAGCAGCTGTCTCTTTGCATAGCTCAGGAAGTGAGAGTAGAACTGCTCCTTTTACCCAGAAGTCACATGCAAACAGGCTCAAAGTTCCCTAAACCAAGATGGCAGCCCCTGCACCTCACCAGGAAAATGAAGAGGGGTCTAGATGCAGACTGGAGCTCCACTCTAGACAGGAAACATGTGACCTCCACTTAAAGTTTCTTTTAATCAACTTTAATGTACCAAAAAAGCGAGTGAAGCTCCAGTCTGCAGCAGGATACCCTTAGAGAGGGGAGCTCCAGTCTGCAGCCAAATACCCTTGGAGACTGTTGACTATGATTGGTTCCTGCTTCCCATGTTTACAAGATCCAGAGATGTTGGATGAATGAGCTTTATTAACACATGTAGAGCGAACAGTGAAGAGCCAGGGTGAGGGATGGGACAGTATGTGGAGGGCTGTAAGGATCTGCAGGCACCCGCTATTCACCTGCACTGCCAGAAGTCTCTTCTCCTTCACTACCCCTGTAGTGAAGGAATAGGTTCTGAGTGCTGCCTAGCAATGGACTGTACCAACACAATTCCCGGGGGATCCCCATACATCTCTGTGATGGATATGAGCTCCAGAGATGGATGAACCCCGGGTATACACATGAACAGTACAGAACACCTCCCATTATTTATAAATCTCTGGAGAGTATTTGAAGGATGCATTATCCAGGATATAGATGTAAAGTGCCCCCCCCCCCCCACCTTCTGGTGTTAGTGCCCTTGCTTTGGAGACCCCATAACAACCTCCTGCCTGGAGCCCTCCAGTGGTCAGTGAAGAGGGGTCTGACTGAGTGGAGGTCACATGTTTCCTGTCAAGAGTGGAGCTCCAGCCTGCAGCCAGATACCCTTGGGGAAAATGCTTATGCAAAAATGGCTGCTGCAGCTCTCTGGCCTAGGCTGTAGCCACAGGATAAAGTACGTGGCTGTTGCTGCATGAAAGAAGCAGTAACCCTCTAGAGCCCATGCTGTGCAACAGAACTCCAGGAACCAGGAAAGGCCCCACTGCACACTGTAGCTGCAGCCTGGAACATAGTTGTGGTCCAGATGCCCACTAACTCTGATGCTAAGTTAACAACAGGGTTTGTTTCACAGTGTTGTTGTGGGAGGGTTTGACCAGCAAGGGTCAGCCCCGGGCTCCTTATTTTAATTATTTTTTATTATATTTGTACCGAATCCTACAGGTGGCACTATACCCAAAAGTATTGCTCTAAAGCAGAGCTGTGTCCTTCAATGAACAAAAGAAATTAACCATTATGAAAAACATTATATGAGGTAGGAAAAACCTAACTAAATTTCAGTGGCGGCCAGTGCTAATTTTTCTTGAGGCTATCACTCTCAACCAGCCATCCACCCACCCATCGCTTAATCAATCGTCCCTTTGCTCGCTTGGCCCCCCCCACTTACCCCATCCAGGTTACGGCTTTAGCAGCTTCACCCCTGCATCTCCTCCTGAGTGCCAGCGGTCGTTTCTCCTCCTGGTCAATCAAGTCGTAGGACTCCCAGCCAATTACGTTTTGAGAAAAGTCCGGGACAGCCGCACTCAAAATAATTTTCGCCTTTATTAAATAAAAGTCAACAGAAATACATGCCACAACAGGATGTGCAGGGAAACTGACGCGTTTCACACTACAAACAGTGCTTAATTATAGCAAAACATCCCAGCCAATCGGGTCTCATTTCCTGATATCTGGGAAGAGAAGCAGGAAGACATTGGCGTATATTCATTTACTAATGTCACACAACTGGGTGGGCTTGAGGCGCAGTGCTCTGCGCCCTGAGCCCACCCTTTTTTAAGCCACTTAGAGCCTCAGGCTCTAATCAAGGGCTTCAAAATAAAAAAAACATTGCACCCCATATGAGCAGCCGCCATTGCTAAATTCCTTGTTCTATTTCTATGTTGGGGCATCCACGCTAACACTGTGATCAAGCCCATATTGGGTGAAACGTTGTAGGGGGCTGCAGTGTGCCATGTCCAGGTTTAAGAAAATTGGATGCGATCTGATGTCGTTGGTACATCTGAAGCAATGGCTATGGCCCACAGGCCTCTAGTTTTGTGGGAGTTAGCAGGGCCAGCTTTAGGGCAAAGCTTCACAACACTGGTGTCTTTGCATGAAGACTGGCAGTGGGTTCCAGCCATTGAAACACAGCATTCCCACACCCAGCAATGTACCTTAGAGCTGCTGTGATCTCCTGCACAATGGTGCCTGCATAATATTAGGCATGTTATCCAGTTAGTAGAGAAGCAGCGCAAGACATGGAGCCTTTTACAAATCTAATCGATCACAGACTCAGTTGTTTCCTCCAATTAAACCATTGATGCTGGGGGTATTTGTTTCCTGGATCCTTAGGGAATGTTGTACTTCCATTGATCGCCAACCCTGGATCATATTGTTCTCCCACTGACAACCGACCCTGGGGCACTTTTTACTATCACTTAACAGCATTTTTTTGTCCTCTTACTGTCCACTGACACTTTTTTTTTTGTTAGCTTTCACTGACCACCCAATCATCAGAACAGTTAAGCTGACATTTAAAAAGTTTGAGGACCACGATCTAAAGGTTGGTTGCAAGTCTAAAGAGGTACCAAATCCAGTTACTATGTTATGTACCATCCTCAAACTTTTTTTAGCCCCCTTGAGTGAGCCAAATCTTCCTTAATGTGTGCCTCATGCTACTCATCCCAGACACTGCAGCTCACAGTGGGAGGGTTTCAGTAAGAGGCAGTGGTGTCAATCCAAAAAGCAGTTGGTAGGGCTTGGGGTAGCCAGTGGTTAACGGACAAGCTTCTGAATTAGCAATGCCAATAGCCATACCCCTTGTGACATTTTTTTACCTCACTGTAATGTAAGCAGGCACAGTCTTCACGCGGGTGACAATGGTGCTCTGAATTCATCAGTGGAGGAGCACTGTCACCCTATCACAGGAAGAAGCATAAGGCAGTCTTTACTAAGGAGATCAACAGGTATTTGTAAGACTTTTCATGAAAATGAACAATTTTCTAATATATCATTTATTTAAAAAAAAAAAAAAAACTATACAAATGGAACATGCTTACACAAGAGAATAATTAAAAAAAACATACAATGCATTCTCTTCAAAGAGAGAAGTAAAAACTGCAGGTCGTAAAGATCTGGAATCCCTGGTTACGCTATCTGCAACCACCTAATTGAACTGGGTGGACGGGGAGCTGCACCTTGCACCGAGGAGGAGCAACTCCCAATTCTCATTTCTCCTGGTTTCCCTTGCTCTTTTTTTTGGCTGCTCGCCCATCTTTTCTTTGTCTTTCGCGTCTCTCTACCCTTCTCTTTCTATGTTCTCATCATTTTGTGTTAGCTTACACACTTTTTAAGAGTGCATGATGGAGGTTTGAACAGCAGGCATTAAGCCATTACACCCATATCAGTTGATAGCTCTTGGGCCCGACCACCTACATTCTGGGTGGACAGAGAATGATGCTCAGAATGGCCCAGATTTATTCTGAACCTTCAGAGGGATTGGCAATGGAATTGTTCCAGAGGTTAATGCCCTTCCTTAGGTTTGGTTGCATTATGGATGTATGATCTCACAACTATGTTTTGTAAGATGGATTTATGCTTTGGTCTCTGACTGCAAGTATCTCAAGCTGGTTTATTCGTAACAACTTTTTTCCACGTTAAAAACAATAAAACATTGGAACAGATGTAAAACTTGTACACCCCAGAAATATTGTGGAAAATTGTACTCGCAGAGCACCATTACCGTTTATATTAAACCCCAGAAGCGCACATACTTTGCACATACCCTTCACAGCCCTGTCTCCCCACTGGTTGCATATGTGCAGTATTTGAGATGCCTCTCTACTGAAATACCTTCCCCATTTAACTGTTAATATGAGAACAAGTCAGTAACAGCACACAAAAACCACACACAGAGACAAGAGAGAATTCAGTTACAGGTTTTGTGTTTAATTCCCTAGTAGTACAATACTAAAATAAAAACACAAATTAAAAAAAAAAATCTTGAAACAAAACTGTACAAAAAAGCAGTATACTACATTTTAATTACAGAACAGTCTACTGTCCAAAAGGCACTAATCCAGAATAGGAGATACAATGATACAGGACTCTGCTTAACTAGTTTTCTTGAATATAATAGGCACTTGTTTCTGCTGTTCATCCACAGAGAAACAAGCTATTTATTTTTCCTACAATTACACATTGTTATTATTGAGAGCCCTACCCAGGACGATGCAGTGCACCTCTCCCAACATGAGGTCAACTCTAAATGTGTGCAGCTCTACAAACATCTCAGCTTGGCAAGTTAGGGTTCTGAATGCAAGTTAGATCATATGGACTACAGTACAGTCTCTTGCTTGAGCAATGTATATGTAGTGTTGGTTTGATTTAGCAATCGAGACATTTGCTAGGTCCTTTCTGGTGACCTATTGATGTCAATTTTTAGACCATATAACATGAACTGAAAAAGGTCATGTTCTAGTAAGAATTACACCTCCAAACATAAAAGCCAAAGGTTAAATATTTGAAATAAAGTTACTTATTGAGCCAAAAATGTCCTTAGAGTTAGCAATGCCATTGAGCCAAAAATGTCCTTAGAGTTTGGATAGAGTGGAGAAATGTTAGCATATTTACCAGGTTTCTATTGCCCTAACCCAAATGGGAAAAAATCCGATCACTTCCAGTACTGGTGAGCACATGTCTTGGGGGTAGAAGGGATTAAAAAGCTCTCCAAAGAGTTTTTTTTTTTTTCTTATTTAGAGCTGGAAGGTTTGGAACATCTGCCAGACTTATCACCACCTTCATCTTTCTGCCCCAGTGATGGTTGTTTCCATCATTTCTATCCCGGTGGCACTGGGACAGAAAGTAAGAACCCTTCCCATCCAGGCAGTTCAAAAACACCAAAGATTCTGGCCTGTTCTCCACTCCAATGAATTTGACCATAAATCAAGCAAGAAATCTGTACCTTGATGTCCAAAGACCATAGTAGACAACCATAAAAATGAGTGAATGATTGTCACATGTTGTGTTCAATCAGACAAAGTAATTTTTATAAGAGCTGCCCTCTTTTTGTCAAATTGCATCATCTTTCCAATTTTGGCCAATTAATGCGTTGAATGGGGATAGCTTTAGTACTGATGGCCAAGAAAAACCAACAGTCTTCAGGTATGAGTCTTGGCTCACATTTTGCATAACCTGTGACATAGAGAACTGTTGTGGTCCATATTTGATTATTTCCCTGTTTAAAATTATTCAGATTTCAGGTTCATAATTTTCAGAGAAACATCCTCTAATCAAACCAAATTTTACCATCTAGGATAGAGTGGGGCATGGGGTAAATGCTCTTATGAGCAATTCAAAGAATGGTACCATGAATTTGGTTTACCGTGCTCAGGATGACCCTTCTTTACCCAAAAAGTCCAAATTATTCCAAAGAATAAACACGGTTAACTAAAAAAATTAATATATATAACAATTTAGTATTAATTGACTGAGATGTGTGTGCACTGGTGCCTTCCACGGAGAGAGATGTATTGCATCTAAGAAACAGTGTAATACACATATAAAGACAAGACAGACAGTTCTCGTATTGTCGCTAATCCCTTTGCCATCAGATGCTCTGTAAGGCGATGTTGGCAGCAAAGGGTTTAGCAAAAAAAAAATGTGACTAAGATAGGAATAAAAAAAATAATAAAAAACAGAAAAAAGCCTTTTCTCAATGCTCATCCTATACTACATCCTCCTTCTGCTTAGCAGAAAATTGTACGTACACAAAAATACAAATACACAATTTTGAAGAACAGTGTGATCTTAATATATTTATATATATATATTTATATTTATATGAGTGGCAGGTTAGTTTGTAATAGAGCTTTTTGCACTTTTGGCTCATACGCAACAAGGCTTATAGAATCAGCTTTAGCTTTTTTTTTTTCTTATTTCTTTCAGAATTGTTTTTATTTTTTTTCCTTTTGTGTATGTAGATTAGCTTTCAGACAAATGTTTTGCATTATAAAGCAGCATCCAGTTCGCAGGGAAGGGGGGGTGGGGGTGGGGGTGGGGGGGTTAGAGAAGGTGGTTGGGTCTGGAAAGGGTCATATACTGCAGATTATGAGGATAAAAGGGGGTAATATATACAAGAGGCAGATTGTGATGTAGACACACCGGAGGCGTCCGACATAAAATGCACTTAAAGTGCTGTTCTCTTTTCAGAGACATTTAACTACTATAGGTTCTCCTACGTATATAACAGGAAGCCACAGATAGCCCACAATGTCCCCCAACAGGTCCATTCCCACTTTAGGCAAATCACAGGAATAAATTGGGAACCAGAAAAATAAAATAATAATAAATACAACTTTGAAAGGTTTTTTTTTTGTAGGAGCACCTGTAACAATTACATAGTTTTCCTTAATTCTATAGATATATATATATATTTTTTTTTTCAGTTATTCTTTCATACAGGGAAATTTTTGAAAACCGACTGATCTCTCCTCCACTGTAGGGCGAATGGATAATTTAAAGGCTTGCCAGTGGAGGCAGCCAATCATATAACAGTAACAAAATAAAGCCTGTAAAGCTGCAGCAAATTGAGACCTTTGCCACAGGCAGTTTAGCTGTGAGGGGGAAATCCTAATGACGTTTTAAAAAACATGATATAATAGCTTGCCTCCATGCACAACGTATGCAGGTAGGACTTCAGCCAAGCTGATTTCCACCAACGTCAAGACTTTAAAGTTCATACACAGCACACATAAGACTAAACACATATGGGCGCACAGCAGTGACTTATGGGTATTTTTTTTTTTACCAAATACAATGAAATTGGCTGTATTAAGATTCTATATAACAGATGAAATATCACAGGACTGTTTTGAAAAGACACCTTCAGGGGCCCCGCATCTATATGGTGTCCAAACAACAAGACTGTAGACTAAAGAGGACTACATAAAATATGGTATCTATTGCTTTCTATTCAAGGAATATCCCTTAAATGGTATTTAGAAGGCTATAATGCATTTCCTGAAAACACAAATGAAACAAAAAATTTGACAAAAGACTAGGTCTAGTCTGGATTGGTCTATTACAGAAATCACGTGGCCATTTTGTAAATATCAAACATATGTGAGGGAGCTTCCTCCTCAGGAGGACTTGATCATTACTGCTTGCAGAGTTGATGCGGTTTTTGGGCTACCTTGGACATTGGATATTTAAGGAAAGCCTCAGATTTGGGTAAAGCACCCAGGAGACATATCACTGGTTCCTAGCAAACAAATTAGCTGCCATGTTTATGCTACAACATGGCTGCTCTCAAAGCCTAGATATAGATGTCCTCAAGTCTTCATACTTGTCAACTAGCAAAGGATCATTGTCTTTTTTAAGTGTATATCACCACTTAAGTAGTATGAAAGAAAAAAAAATGTTAGGTGTGATAATATAGCTTATTCCAAAAAAAATATATAATCAGCAATCTTTCAGGAATGTATGGTCCCTTTTTGATAGACTGCCCATAGACCTAAGACAACTGTCATTGTACAGGTCAAAAAAATAAGAAAAAAAAAAAAAAACAAGATCTTGGCAGACACCATGAAATATTTGATCCATCAGATTAGATGTTCCAGGACAACCATTACGCTTTCCTTTAGATAAGACCAGAGCCTGCTTGAAGCATAAACATGCATCTTTCGATCACAATCATCTCTAGACTATGGCCTCCCTTTAACTGAGTAATAATATATAAAAGAATATTAATACACAGTAAATCTAGAAATATATTTCATGACAAAAAACACAGCAAAACAAAAAAAATAAAGCTCTAAATAATACAATACAGAGGTGGAGGTATTTCAAAGAACAAGGAGGAAGCATGTTGTGAACTGTAGGCACTTGCTTTTAGCAGCTGAAGACATCAACAGCAAAGGTGGTGGAAGTCTAAGGTATCCAACCTTTATACATACCAGGATGTATGGGCTTCTTTAGCCACACTTACAACAAGAATGGATAGACCTATTTGACTTGGACCTACATGTACCACAACAAACTTTAACTGCTACCCATAGTTATACTCACATTATATGTGGAAACACACTTAAAAGATGGCTGAAAGCCAACATAAATATCCCAAACAAAAAAAACGACATGTCACCTAAGGGGCCGAGTCCAAACAGTGATTCTCTAGTACAGAATTGAGAGAGAACTCTAAGACGATTTGCAGTAAATAAACTGAAAACCTAATGTCTCGGTTGATGCAACTTCGCTTCTATAAGCAAACTTCGCAGTTCTCAAAAAGGATATCGGGGAACTGGAGAAAGTGAAGAGAAGGGCAACCAGACTGATAAGCGGCATGGAGGAGCTCAGCTATGAGGAAAGATTGGAGGAACTGAATTTATTCACTCTTGAGAAGAGGAGATTAAAGGGGGATATGATCACCATGTATAAATATATTAGGGGTTCATATAGTGAACTTGGTGTTGAGTTATTCACTTTACGGTAAACACAGAGGACAAAGGGGCACTCTTTACTTCTAGAGGAAAAGAGATTTCATCTCCAAATACGGAAAGATTTCTTCACAGTAAGAGCTGTGAAAATGTGGAATAGACTCCCTCCAGAGGTGGTTCTAGCCAGCTCAGTAGATTGCTTTAAGAAAGGCCTGGATTCTTTCCTAAATGTACATAATATAACTGGGTGCTGACATTTATCGGTAAAGTTGATCCAGGGAAAATCCGATTGCCTCTTTGGGATCAGGAAGGATTTTTTCCCTTGCTGTAGCAAATTGGATCATGCTTTTGGGGGGGGGGGGGGGGGGTTCGCCTTCCTCTGGATCAACTGTGGGTATAGGATTAGGTATATGGGATTGTATGATATTTTTTATTTTATGGTTGAACTAGATGGACTTGTGTCTTTTTTCAATATGACTAGCAGATACTGCTAGGTGGTAACAGATGAAGTCATAATAAAACCTTTAGATTTCCACACCATCAAACAGATTATTGTTCATGTAAAAAAGATTTTAATTTGCACATTTTCCTTTTATAATTGTTTTCTCCCTGCCAAGGTCTGCACCATTTTATCCAATGTAGGTGTATGCATCAGCCTTCAACAGTTGTTGGACAACTAGTAGTTTAATTGTCTTTGTATTCAGTCTTCACTTGGAAATACGATAACCCTAACTACCAAGACCTGAGGTGTGCCTTGGCCTAGCTGGTCAGTATGTCTAAAAGAAGGCATACCCTGAATGAATATATATGAAATGTGCAAGATGTAAATTAAATAATGAAAGTATGGTGGAAACGGGTGGGTGGGAACCAGGAAATGAGCCGATGAAGGATCTGACAGAGGAGGAGATGGGATATATACCCCCCAGACCCCTCCTACAAATTCAGGCTAGCCTCCGGCCATGCTGCTAACTTATTCTGCAAGCCAGAGTAAGGGGCAAAGGATTTTGGAGGCATAGGAGGCTGTTTTGTAAATTCCTCACGGTGAGTTTTTAGAATGGGCCAAATACAGTACAGGATGATAGGTCCGACCCCCTAACACTTCCACACTGACCTCTTAATAAAATTAGCACAAAGCATGTTCATCCAGACACTACAGAGAAGATGTATGTGCAAACTTGATACTGCTCACGTTGAGTGCAATTGGAACATGCCCTAGCTAATAGTTCCAACAATAGGAATGCAAGTCTAATGGCTATATTTTTCTCCCTTCTGTTCTACCAACACAGCATCATGTAATGCCAATACACCGCCCTAGAGTCTGCTCTTTGTATATGTCCATAGTGCAGTTGGAAAGATATAGGAAGTTACCGTGTTTAAAATGACAAGAGTCAATTCACTAAGCTGCAACAATCATTATATGCCATAGTATGGTGTACATTCAGTGATAATAGCTTTAAAAAAAAAAAAAAAAAAAAGCCACATGGTTAAAAATAATGACTTGAACGAAAAATAACACATGCATTGTACCTTAGTAAACTTTGCCTATTTGCTTACATTATTTACAGGACATTTATTTATATATTTTGTACTAGACCTAACCAGCTGTTGCACTGGGTGGCATCCTAAAAAGGCAAAGTGGTCATTCTGAGCATTGCTTGTGATACACTATATTGTCAAAAGTATTCGGATGCCTGCCTTTACAGGCACATGAACTTTAATGACATCCCAGTCTTAGACATGGATGAGCGAGTTTGGGGTGGAGGAACTTGACTGGCCTGCGCAGAGTTCTGACCTCAACCCGATAGAACACCTTTGGGATGAATTAGAGCGGAGACTGTAAGCCAGTCCTTCTCGTGCAACATCAGTGCCTGACCACACAAATGCGCTTCTGGTCAAACATTCCAATAGACACACTCCTAAACATTGTGGACAGGCTTCCCAGAAGAGTTGAAGCTGTTATAGCTGCAAAGGGTGGGCCATTAACCACCTTCGAACCGCCCGCCGCCATTGTACGTCGGTACTTTGAAGTCGAATACCGTTGTTATGGCAGCAGACAGCTGCCGTAGCCCCGGTATTTTCTGAAACAGTGGGCAGTCCGCTTTTAGATAAAAGTGGTCTCCGTGGCGGATTCACCACCCTCCTCCAGAAGAGTTACGGTTGTCTCTGCCGCTCAACGAAGCCGTCGGTAGCGGCGGAGACGATCCGATCTGATCCTTTCCCCTCTGAGGCACTGTGTCGAGTGAGGGAATGATGGCCCCCACTCGACTCAATGACCTTGGATGACAGAAGCAACGCCAAACGTCACTTCCGCCCAACAGCCTTAGAGGGACATATTTTTTTTTTTTCCAATAAAAAAAAGACTTATTATTGCACTTAAGCATAAATGTGAGATCTCAGGTCTTTTTGACCCCAGATCACACATTAAAGAGGTCCTGTGATGCTTTTTTTTTATTACAAGGGATGTTTACATTTCTTGCAATAGGAATAAAAGTGACTCGAAATGATTATTTTTTTTTTTTTTTTTTTTAAAGGGGACAGTGTAAAAATAAAAAAGTAAAATAAAATAAAATTTAAAGCGTGTCATGTTGGGTATTAATTTACTTGGCATAACATCTTTCACAATATAAAAAAAATTGGGCTAACTTTACTGTTTTCTTATTTTTTAATTCAAAAAAGTGTATTTTTTCCAAAAAATTGCAGTTGTAAGACCGCTGTGCAAATACAGTGTGACAGTATTGCAATAACCGCCATTTTATTCTCTAGGGTGTCTGAAATAAAAAATAAAAAAATTAAAAAAATGATTATATATATATATATATATATATATATATATATATATATATATATAATATTTGGGGGTTCTAAGTAATTTTCTAGCAAAAAAAAAGGACCAAGCCTCTTTCTGAGATTTGTTGTTTACAAGTTAAAAACAGTTTTTTTTGCTATTAAATTACTTAGAACCCCCAAACATTATACAGTTTTTTTTTTCTAACACCCTAGAGAATAAAATGGCAGTCGCTGCAATACTTTGTCACACCGTATTTGCGCAGCGGTCTTACAAACACACTTTTTTTTGGAAAAAATACACTTTTTTTTATTAAAAAATAAGACAACAGCAAAGTTAGCCCAATATTTTTTTTTTATATTGTGAAAGATAATGTTACGCCGAGTAAATTGATAACCAACATGCCAAAATTACGGCCGCTCGTGGAATGGCGACAAACTTTTACCCTTAAAAATCTCCATAGGTAACGATTAAAAAAATCTACAGGTTGCATGTTTTGAGTTACAGCGGAGGTCTAAAAAATGGTCCTTTAAGAGCTATGGGCGAAAGTGACATTTTGACGTTGCTTCCGCCCTGCAATGGTATGGAGATGGGTGGGGGCCATCTTCCCCTTACTCATCTCCAAACCACAACACAGAAGAGGATCCGATCGCCTCTGCGATGGCTCCGGTAAGCGGCGGAGAGCACCGGAGCGCGGCGGGAGGGCCCTCTCCCACCGCCAATAAAAGTGATCTCATGGCAAATCCGCCACAGAGACCACTATTATCGGAAACCAGACCGCCAGCCGAAGAAGAGGATACCAGGGTTATGGCAGCTAGCTGCTGCCATAACAAAGATATCTATCTTCAAATTTAGGACGTATATCGGTGTGCGGTGGTCCGGAAGTGGTTAACTTGTTAACAACAAGTTTGAAAAATAGGCCTGGTCCTTAAGTGGATAAAGTTAATGTGCGTGCAAAGACAGGTGTCCCAATACTTTTGGCAATGTAGTATATCTTGGCCATTGAGGAAATATGAGAGTTAATGAGTTTTCATTATCGTCCTATAGCCAATAAAGATAAACTGAGCAGATCAGTTAGCTTTAGGAGTTCACCGACTGATAAACTGGAATTGCTGTTCAAAAATGTAAAAAGAAAAACGGGACTGAATCCCAACAGTCACAGTGGCTGCACTTTCCACTACCAGGGGGCTATAAACAAGTTATTGCATTAGCGATCACTACAAGGCCATGAAACTTCATGTTCAAACTTAAAACAAAAATACCTCCAATAATAAAGAGTCTTTGACAACCTGTCAGGCAACAATATTATAAATTAATCAAACACCAAAATCCCCACGAGGGCACAACACAGAATAGGAAAACGGGGAACTAACGGTGTCTTGACGTCAGGAGACACATTTGATGGGCGCAAACTCATTGGATACAGGTCCAGGACTGCTTCAGTAAATCAATGCTCAAGGTAAAAACGTCCACAACAGATCGTAAATCATGACCTGCTGAGAGCTGTTTAATGGGGTTTAAATCAGAAAGAAATTAATCACAGCTAAATCTGATAAGTAAAGTCAATGTTTCGCTGAATAGAACTGTAAGTGAAATATGTGCCATTGCTTGTTGGATGATAGAGCACATTTTTTTGCTGTACGTTGACTGGTTTATGGGAAGAACTATTTTACAAGGACAAAAAGATTTTATATAATATATATATATACATACATATGCACACACATATACACATACTATGTTACCACAAGTATTGTGACGCCTGCCTTTACACACACATGAACTTTAATGGCATCCCAGTCTTAGTCTGTAGGGTTCAATATTGAGTTGGCCCACCCTTTGCAGCTATAACGGCTTCAACTCTTCTGGGAAGGCTGTCCACAAGGTTTAGGAGTGTGTCTATGGGAATGTTTGACTATTCTTCCAGAAGCGCACTGTCAGGTCAGGCACTGATGTTAGATGAGAAGGCCTGGCTCGCAGTCTTCGCTCTAATTCATCCCAAAGGTGTTTCCATCAGGTTGAGGTCAGGGTTCTGTGCAGGCCAGTCAAGTTCCTCCACCCCAAACTCGCTCATCCATGTCTTTATGGACCTTGCTTTGTGCACAGTCATGTTGGAACAGGAAGGGGCCATCCCCAAACTGTTCCCACAAAGTTCGGAGCTTGAAATTGTCCAAAATGTCTTGGTATGCTGACGCCTTAAGTTCCCTTCACTTGAACCAAGAGGCCAAGCCTTTAAAAAAAGAACCTCACACCATAATTCCCCCTCCACCAAATAATTTGGACCAGTGCACAAAGCAAGTTCCATAAAGACATGGATGAGCGAGTCTGGGGTGGAGGAACTTGACTGTCCTGACCTCAACCCGATAGAACACCCTTGGGATGACTTAGAGCGGAGACTGTGAGCCAGGCCTTCTTGTCCAACATCAGTGCCTGACCTCACAAATGCGCGTCTGCAAGAATGGTCAAACATTCCCATAGACACACTCCTAAACCTTGTGGACAGCCTTCCCAGAGAAGTTGAAGCTGCAAAGGGTGGGCCAACTCAATATTGAACCCTACGGACTAAGACTGGGATGACATTACAGTTCATGTACATGTAAAAGCAATATAGTGTGTGTATATACACACACACAAGGGGTCTTCAAAAAGCTTCTGCAATTTTATTTTTTCATTGGAAACAGTGAGGGTGGGAGGATTTTTGCTGATGGCATTAAAAAGTTGGTACAACGCTGGGAAAAATGCATCGCAAACAAAGGTGATTAAATACGTTTTTGAAATTAATAAAAAGTTAAAAATTGTGCAGAAGCTTTTTGAAGAACACTCGTTATATATATATATATATTTTTATACGATAATTGTATCAGAAAATTATCGTATTAAACAGAGGAACATTGTCATCTACAGGCTGTGTGCAGTGACCTCTGCAAGCTGAAAATTATTTTCTAAACAATGTCTATAGCTTGCATGATGTGATCACTATGTCATAGACAGTGATGACATAATTAGGAAACCACTGTGTTCAGATCATTTACGGGTACTGAAGCGGTCACTTACAGCAAGCTGTGACAGCTAGTAGCCCTACAAAGTGTCAGCTATCAAAGGGATATAAATTTAAATCTATAAATTTATCCTCAGCACTTGGCACTATACTGTACAGAGCTTTATGATAAAATGGCCCCATCACCCAAGGCCACAGAGTCATCAAAAATTATGAGACGTATTATGGCTATTTGGACTTTTGAATTTACTTTAATGTCAAAGCTAGTATGAGATTTTAGAAATCGGATTAACAAATTTAAAACATGTTTAAACTTTGCCAACTTGCAGATCTCCTTCCTCATCTGGTCCTATTCTAGCTGAGCCTTATGAGGCACATGCGGCGGCTAACAACTGTAGCCTGTTTCTTAACTTAAAGGGAATGTATAGTGGTTTTACTTTTTTGAATGAAAGATTCCAGTCGGCTGGCTGATTAAAAAAAAAAACAGTGTCATTTTTGGCCAGTCCAATAGCCCGCTTCCACCACCACCTTTGCTGTTGATGTCTTTAGCAAATGAATGGACTCTCGTGCCCACGCAGAACGCGGCTGTACAGATGTGAACCTAGCCTTATATTTGCTAAAAGAAACCCGTTGTTTAATGAGCTCATTAGTTTATGCAGAAATTTTTACACTAAAATAAATGAGCTATAGAAGGGATTCTGCCCCCTTGCTGTTTTTAGTCAATTAAAGACATAGTGCTCTGGAATTCCTTTGTCATTGGTGCACCCTGTCATAAAATGTTTATTTATAGGACAAAGACCTTTTTTTTTTTTTATAAACAAGGTCTAAACAAAAATAAAAAAAATAAAATTGACTCAAAACCAATATACTTAACCTTTAAAGCCTTTTGAAACATATCTACATCCTAACAGGTCAGGTGAGAAATCTTTTTTTCTCTCTCTTGCTGCTTTATCTTACATACAGTATTTTATGCAAGGGAGAAGTAGTTAAGATGTTAAATTTTTTGCATTTTCAAAATAAAATATGTATTGTAATATTCAACAACTGTAATGAATCTGGGTAATGTGAACCTGCAGGCTTTCAGGGAAAAACAGTATTAAATTTGAAGATTTTGACTGAATTTTTAGCATATTAACAATAATCATTTCAACCTTAAAAACTACATTTTTGTAAAAATGAGGCGGAATGCTGTAAAAAGAATTTAGTCTAAATGGTTCAATTTTAACAATTTTTAAATATTAGGGAAAAATGGCCTCTGAGATTTACTCAAAATGGCAGAAAACTTGTTTATTTTGTGATTAAATCCTCCAATCTATAAACATAATCTAACAAAGTAGCTTATTATAAGGCACCAAAAACAGCTTTATTAATTTACCTACATAAAAAGCAAACACAACATTGAACACATTAAAAAATTCACAAAAATACACAGAAAAAAAATTAAATAAAATAAAAAAATAACTATTAAAAAGTATATTTGCAAAAGCAAGAGCAGTGCCATATTAAAGCACCAAATAAAATACAACATTCTTTATGCTTTTTCTTATAAAAAGGAGGGTGCAATTAGAATATTTTAATTTCATAAGAAATTTAGTTTAAACTATGGTTTACATGCACTGATAATTGAAGGGCTTATTCTGTATTCATTAAAGTGTAACTAAAGGACAAAACCTTTTTTTTTTTTTTTTTTTTTTATCGGGTACAGTAAGGGAGGGTTATAACCCCCATCTGTTTTTTTTTTTTCATCTGTTTCCCATTGTGGGGGTTCCCTTCACCACCTGCCAAATCCCTCCAAAACGAGGGAATCCCAGTGGGTCACCAGAACGAATGTCCCCATTGGAAGAGTTCCCCTCTATTAGTGTTCTGATATCAATCCAAAATTTGGGATTTTCTTTTTACTTTCAGTGATAATGGTAAACAAGATAACTAGAGGGGGTGAATCTCTTCAACGGGGGCACAAACAGAAATAAAAAACAGGTGCCCCAATCCTTTTTTGCTCTATCCAAATAAAAAAAATAAAAAAGTTTTGCCTTTAGTTATATTTGAAATCTCTTCAATGGCAACATATCACCTATTTCTATGTTATTAAGTAAACACAGTGCTGAAATGTCTGAGGACTATTTTTCAACGTTATTATTTTTTTTATTGCTTGGAATACGACTTAAAAATTTAGAGAAAGCAAAATTGCTCTTTACATAAAATATAAAAATACAACTAGATCAACCGCTTTGTGAACTTATTTTCATCTCAACAATGACAAAACGCATGCATGCTGAATAGAAATAAAAAAAAAAAAAAAAAAGATGTAAGAATGAATGTTTAAAATAAATTAGGGAAATTAGTTGTTTGAAATGTTTGCCAGTGACATGCATCTGTACATTTTAAGTCTACGTTGAAATTTTTGTACTGATCGAAAATCTCTCAAACCTGATTGGGGAAATATTAAATCAGCAATGTGATTTAACAGTTCAGGAGAGCCCATCCCCCCCCCCCCCCCCCCGCCCCCGCCAACTCTCAATGTTTTCCAATGAAAATTAATACAAATATGCAGATCAACCCATCTTGGTTATATTTTTTTTCTTGATCAACTGTGAACAAAGTCCTAAATTCTGCACCGAATTAAATAAATTTGCCTAAGTTGTAATGGTTATCTTCAAGATGTAGTGTTTCCTTTGCAGAATTATATTCTAGATCTTACTGGCAACCTTTAGATGATTATTGCTGCACAAAATTTGAAGAATTTCCTGAAAAGCTTGTTATGTATAAAATGCATTTTTAGATGAGAAACTTTGAGAGACTAGAAACGATTGAGTCTCGGCGTGAAGGAAAATTCACTATATCATACTCAACCTACAATAAATCAAAAGACATGAACACATTAGTCTCCTTTCATAAAATCCAGGTTACTGGAAGGCAGAGGTGTTTATTTCTAAAAACTCATGAAATGAGAGTCTCAAGAATGGGTAGAAAAATTGACGTTCTAAATCTGCAATATCTTCCTAAATGACTAAAGTTTTCAAAAAGGAAACCCCAGTCAGCGTAGATGATTTTCCTAAGAAGCAATTGGCTTGATGCAGTAATGGTCACCTTGACTTTCACAGAGTTCATTATATTTAAAAAAAAAATTCTTACAAATGTTTTTATATATAATAAAAATGAGCATCTGACTTGGCAGCTGCACGAGGAAAATGAAAAATGGTGGGGCTAATTGGCAATAATGTGTATGAATATTCACCTCAATTATCCAATCATGTGAAAAGCAAATTACTGTTCACTTTAAATACCCAATAATATGAGATTAAGATTAAATAAGTAAACAAAAAAATAAGTTTTTTCCTTGGATTGCTGAAGTGAATATTCACACAATTTATCATGTGAAGGTTCTCAACTTCTTTACTTCTGTATTAGGCCGGGTCCAGACTAGTGCGACTTGGAGGCAGGTTTCCCCGCATCCAATTTGCACAGCAGGAGATTGTGACCGGCTCTCTGTGGAGCCAGTTCACATATCTCTGCAGCGGCTCCGGTGCGATTTGCATCTTTTGGTCCATTTCAGGTCCGAAATTAGCCAAAAATTTGTCTTGAAAACTGACCTGAAATGGTAAATGAGGACGCACCGGACTCCTGCTATGAGCCGCTGCGTGCTCATATGTGAACCCAGCCTTTAACCAGCCTGGTCGTGTGAAAAAAATAAAAATAAAATTTTAATATATATATATATATATATATATATATATATATATTTATATTTTTTTACTACCAAGAAAACGGAGCTGTCTGAAGACATTTTGCCACAATGCCTGAGGTGATATTCCAAGATGGATACCTTTTTTTATTGCAGTTGAGGACAATAAACTTTAGGGCCCCTTCAGACCAGGTACATTAGGTTCTAACACAAGACAAGACAGCCTTAATCTCTTTTTATCCACTGTAGACCTCTTTGCTTCAGTGGTGTGCCGAAAACAATATGGCAAGGACCACTTTTTTTCAGCACAGCCTGGTGTGACGGCATATTCCTCATTGCACTGTGGCTAATAGAACTAAATGAAAGATTACTTGACATGTCAATAAAATTTGCACCGAGAAAAAAAAAAATTAAATAACAATAGTGCAATGCACCAATGCTGGTGCATTGACATCGATGCCTCCACACCACACACGATCAGCTGCATTCCTATGCAGCTGCTTGTGTGAATGGGCCCTTATATCACCTATACATCCTAACATCCACAGATGATATAAAATAGAGCATAAGGTGTTCTATTAAATGCTACTTCCTGGCAATTTAGCTCACATTTTCAGAATCAAAAATGTACTCCTCATATTCCTACGCAAAATATTTCTTCCATGGTCTAAAACAGTGGTCTCCAAATTGTCTAAACAAAGGGCCAGTTTACTGTCCTTCAGGCTTTATGGGGGCCAGACTGGCTGATGGGATTATAAAATGCCCTGCTGTCAATGGGTGTAAGCAATCCCCCAGCATTGTTTTAATGGGGTGGAATAGCACCCCACTGTTGGCATCACTGGGAGGAATAGTGGCCAATTAGTGGCATCAGTGGGCAGAATAGCGCCCCATTGCTGGCATCAGTGGCAGGAATAGTGCCCCTTTTGGTATCATTGGGACGAATGGTGCCCCATCATTGGCATCAGTGAGAGGAATAGTGCCCTAAGGGCCAGATAAAGGCACGCATCCAGCCCCAGGGCCACAGTTGAGAGACCACTGGTCTAAATGCACAAATTTGCATGCAAACCTAAAGATTTTTTCAGTCATGGGCCAGCAGCATTAAATATATTAGAACCTCAGGCCCAGTGGGAATAAATGACCAACTGCATTTTATAAACACATGTTGAGGAGTTATATTACTGAGTAACTATAGGTACGTACCAAGCCTCGAATATTCTATCACCCAGTTGTTGGCATGAGTGACAACAGTTTTCCCTTCTTGAAAAGTATATGTATAGAGAGACATCTTGGATAATCACCTCCGATTACAGTAAAAAGTGCAACATACACTTGCATGAACATGCTGTACATATGTGCACATATATTGGGAACATTTTTTTTTGTTTTTACCGATATTTGCTGAGGTGCTAAATATGAAAGTTGTGGTTCGCAGACACCACACTCTGGACAGCCAGTTGCATGATGAAGCCTCAGCCTTGGCTCCTCAAAAGCCAAACCTTGACATGTTTCGTGTTGGGCTTACCTCTATGACTAAGCCCCAGGGGTGGGGATTAATGTGTCAGAGCGTGGCTTGAGAGGAGCCGGGGCTGTTCTCCACCTTCAAACACCGGGCTGTCGGGAGTGTGGCGTCTCAGTAGTAGAAAGATCATTATGATTCCTGAATGAATATTTCAGACATCAGCATCCGCACCAGTGTGGATCACTGGAGTGGGTACATTGGTGCTTTGAGCAGCAAAGTCTGTAGAATGGGTTGCAGTTGCTAAATGTGAAGATTATTTCTCCTGGATAACCTTCCAGCAACAATATTTATAAATAAGTGCATGAATAATGCTTAACCTCGTGGCAAAGGAAGTTTGTGTTAATTGGCATTCCTGTTACAAAGTCATCTTCTGTAGGTTCTGCCGATCATATACTGGCTATAAAGACAGATCCGGATAGTAGTTAAAGTGATGTACACCCCATTTACTTTGGAAGGTTGTCAAGGGATTTTAGGATTCATATATTTTTTGTATGACTGAAACCTGCCCACCATGGTGTTGTGGAAGTGAGGGAGCCATGCAGAAATGGCAGGTGTTTGATTTATGTGGTTAGTGCCTGCTGGAGCCATGTAAATTCCAAAAACCTAAGGAACTCGGTAGAAATAAATAGTACTTATTGGAGTAATTCTTAAAATCGCGTTTTCCTTTTTTTAATTTTTAGCAATATAGTAGCTTTAACTACACATAATGGGCCTGAGCTATCAAGATATTATGAAGGAATCGTTATTTCCCCACACAGGGTCAAACTTTCATGGCTGGTCGGAGGCTAACTGGTGGCTGAGAAGCATTTCTGGTTCTTTTTAAGAACATAACGATACATAAGGTCCCAAAAGCCTACATCTCTTAAGTTGGACATACATGGAACACTTTTTCAGTCTCCAAAATGTATCAATGGTAGGGACTTTTATACAAACCATAATGCTCTACAGAAAAGTTGTCGTGGGGGAGAGGTCTGGGTGATAGTTGCCAGTGATGAAGTTTGATTTTACACTGATCTACTGTAGGAGTTCTCAGTAGCAGAGATTTTTATGATATATTCTAAACAGTATTTTTATTGGTAACATTTTGTTGTTTAAAGGAAAACCGAAAATACGTTTCAAAACCATTTTCTATCTCTGTCATTAGGAACGGTTTCTAATGTCAGAATGTTAGATCATTGTACAGTTTGGGAAAAATGTTCACTACATGCCCTTCTCCCTTGGGCTAGCCAATACAGGGCTCCGATGGGGTGTCCCCCAGTTGGCACCACCCAGTTTGACATACCTCAACTGAAAAATGGAAGAAGCCGAGTTAAAAAAATGTTGGCCCACAAGCTGAATCCAATCAGCCTGAATACAACTGGTAGAGCAGATTTCTGTATCCACTTTGTTTTTGAGTGAAAATCTAGATGTGTATGACTACATTATTCAGCCAGTAGGTTGATAGGGCAAAGCAAAGTCAACGCTGCTTATTTTCTGCACCATAAACTAAACGTTTAGCATTCAACTGCACAAAAGTTTTCCCACCTTGTTGGATAACAAAACTTTGAAGGTGCCACAGAGTAGGTCATCACTCTTCAGTTAACCCCAAGTTTCTCACAAGCCTGCGCTTTAACCAACATGACAGGTTTACTTTAAAGTGATACGAAAAGCTGTTTTTTTTTTTTTTTGTTTTTAAATAAAGAAAGATTTTATACTTCCCTGCTCTGTACAACAATACTACACAGAAAGGTCCCTTACCTCCCCTCTCATGGCAGTCTCCCACCAGAGCTGTTCACTTCAGCAGCTAAATGCCAAGGAGGCATCCATGCACGTGCGCTATTGAGTTGGGCTATGTGTGTCCATAGACACACATACAGCGTCAGTAAGCCACACTCCTGCTGCCTGCTCACAGAACTTTGACTGACATTAGCAGAAACCTATGGCCGCGAGGTTCTCAAGGTTTCCTGTGAAAGCAGGAAGCAAGGGGGGTGAGGCTGCAGTGGAGACAGTGCTGGAGCAGTGACAGGAGTCCAGTAAGTGTTTAAGGATGGAGGTGAGCAGGACAAGTAATGGGGCTTTTTTAGCTTAATGCAGAGAATGCATTAAGGTAAAAAACCTTTTCACATTAGAACCACTTTAAGTACCTGTAGCGCATCTTGCAAATTATTTCTTTATAACATGTCTACACTTAATGTAACCGGTGATGGGCATGCTAGTCACTAATAACATCTTGATGAATGTGTGTAGAGTTTTGTCTGGAGAGTATGTAGGTGCCTAAATATTTAGATCAAATTGTTTTTGAGATTATGGTCAGCACTAAGATATATTTTCAGATCCAGAAAAAAAGATGTACAGCCATTTGTTTCCGATCGAAGAAATTGGGTTGTCCGATCATTTGTTTCTGATCTAATAAAGAGGGATGTACTGGTATTTTTTCAGATATAAGGAATAGGGATGTACTTTTTTTTTTTTTTTCAGATGTGCGAACTGGGCATGTGCTGGTATTTTTTCAGATGTATGAACTGGGGATATAGTAGTTGTTTTTCAGATCTATTAACTGAGGGATGTACTGGTATTTTTTCAGATCTATGAACTGGGAATATAGTAGTATTTTTCCAGATCTATGAACTAGAAATGCACTGGTATTTTTTTTTAACCGCTAAAAATATTCTTCCTGTTCTTTGTCAGCAAAGTTAGTTTAATTTGATCTTTAGGAGCATGGAAGATGGACTGGGCAGATATTGAAGGAAAACATACCAATTTTACGATGTAAACTTCAACTGAAAAAGTGAAAAATTAAGTCAATGAGCATTTGGCCTGCCTAAGCAAATTGCTTGAAATCAAAACTTGAGACTCCAAAAAAAAAAGCTTTGTATAGAGTGTAGAAGGGTTAGAATTTATCAGGTTTTTTTTTATTGCAGCTGAGGAAATTTCCTGACGGAGGCTGTAACTCTTCTCTGTCCCTACACAAACCAAAAAAAAAAATTTTTGCTGGAGTTTCATGTAAAACGTAGTATACTTCATCATGTTCAGTGACCTTTGCACTCAACTGTCTGCTTTGCATTTATAGAAAAAGCCCAAGTAAACTCTGAAACACTGTGAACAGATTCAAAGTGTAGAAAAATAAGTGATCACAGCCTTACCATTTGTTAGGTTGGTAAAGCAGCCATATCCATAGTGAAATAACCCAATCGTCATGCTACAGCAGGGTTTCTCAACCAGGGTTTCTCCAGAGGTTGCTAGGGGTTCCTTGACTAAAAATAAGCAATTTCTGCCTCTCAGGTAAGTTCCAATGGACACCACTGATCTTTTTAGCTATTTGTAAGGGGGAATGTCCGCCAGTGTAAGCATTCTCCCCACTGACCATCACACTAATGTATCATGAGTTCGCTGCAACTGGAAAATTATTTCAAGGGTTCCTCTGTGTTGAAAAGGTTTAGAAAGGCTTTGCTACAAAGAAGTTACTCTCTGCGTGGAAGTAGTGACCTCTCTGGATAAAGCTAGAGCTGTTCAAATCAGCAGGGAGCATGAGCTTTGCCGAAGCGAGAGCTCTCGCTGTGATGAACAGGACACATGCCAGACATCAGGAGAGAGGTTACCAGCTAAATGAACGATAAGACTGTGTTCACTTACTACTACTACTGCACCTAATATCTGTTTACAGCATTTTACAATACGGTTCAATTGGGTTTTGATAAACGCCTCCTAATATCCTTCATAACATACAAGGGTACAGTACTTTCTATATATTGCCGTCTGGGTAAATCTTTATATAGCCAAGCTGTACCGAGCCCCAGAGCAGCTGCACGGTCTGTTATGGCTTTGTTACAAAGCTGGGGTTGGCATGTCAGAAGGGAACATCACAATACCTATTGAACTGAATACTGGTTACATAGTTTTCACTTCTGCAAGCTCATAGCAGGTCAAACCAATGGTGGACCAATGAAGGGGACCACCAAGAGCTCTCTTATAATTGTAGTTTGAGCTTAGTGTTATTGAGAGCCCGTTGCATTAAAGTTTCAGGAAGTGGGTTGTAGCAGCTTGAGGTTCAGAAAAAGCACAAATTATGGGTTTAAGTAACTGCAATATTAGGGCCCTTTGATATGCTCTCCTGGGCCTTTTCCTTTAAGGAGACATTCAGAACAGTCCAAATAAATAGAATTTTGAGGCCATTGTCTATTGTTTTCTTTTCTTCTACTTGGTAGGTCAGTAGGTAGAGCTAACAATGTTATAAATTATGATTGTTCAAACACCTGCCACCCTCACTTAAAGTAGCCTTCTCACTAAACAGTCAAAAACTGAAAGAAGACATACCTGTAAAGAGGTTATAAAGTTAACTTTCCAGTGTTGAAACACAACTGTGATTCTCCTTCCTGGCTGCTACACGTATTTGACCCTTTGGGTCCTGTCAACTTGTTATGTAAGAGCCAGTGGGAAGAACCACAGCATGCAGCAGGGGAGCAGATATAAGACATGGCGTGTGGAACCATCTGCAGCAGCCAGCAGTAGCATTTATGCACTCAGCAAAGGTCAGTATATGGCCTCTTCTTTTAAAGGTTTCTGAATCTTGAAGAAATCTTGGAACTTTGATAAAATTCCACAAGCAGATAGCCTTTATTACCTAGAATGAATCCACATAGCAGGCCAACGTGTTTCGGTCATTAGGCCTTAGTCGTGGCCACGACTAAGGCCCCACAGCCAAAACGCGTTGGCCCTCTGTGAAGATTTTATGCGCTGTTAATAAAGTCTGTTTGTGGATTTTACAGAAGTGCCAGCAATTGTTCAAGATTCAGATTCTACAGGGCTCACATTGGCGGATAGCTTGAGCACCGGTAAACACATTCAATGTAATTAAGGAGTGGAGGTTATGATGCTGTGTCTTGTTTTCAGTCTTTTGCAGGTATGCCGTCTTTCATTTTTTTTTCTTCGAAATAACAGGGTCACCTTACATCTTTACTAGTTAAACAACCATAAATCTGCAATTTTCCATCTGTGAACTATCACAGTCTAGTAATTCATCAATGGCAGTGATTTTTATAGCTTTATTCCATGCTGCCCTACAGTAAAGTTGTCATGGGAGGAGGTCTGAGTAATAGCTGCCAGTGGTGAACACAAGGCTGCAAATGACAATACAAAAGGTATAATTAGTGTGCAATTCACCTTAAATCTCATTCTAGCTTAATTTATTTAACATTAGCATCAAATATAACACACAGTGATAGTTTTGGCACTTTTGTATTGTTTGAAAACAAGGCGGTCTATGCAAAAATTCCCTTTTAAACAAGTCTGTGAAATTTCAAGCACTAATCTTCTACATTTCAGCTGCAAAAACACCAGATTTTAGCAGACAGCTATAGGGTAGCTCATAGGCAGGAATGTACTACAGATTTGTTTAAGTCAAGTTAAAAAGTGACGCCTTAGGCATTTTATAAATTGGAGAATGCCTAATCACAAAAGAACACAAACCAGTTCTTTATATTTAAGAAAGACATACAGAATAATGAAAAAAAACAAAAAACAAACAGAAAATCTATTGCCATAGACACAAGAACAAATAAAAGTGCTTTGTTAGGCAACTGTCAACCTCCAAAAATATATTGGGACACATCATTTGCAAAATTAATACTGTAGTCTGGGCAGCTTCAATTAAAAGGCATATTTTGGAGAGACAAGAGAAAAGTACTGCCTTACCAGCCAGACCTCTATCAAAGTCCTTTGTACGTGGCTCAAACGTGGTTGATGACTGGTTTAGCATACAAACTTTGGAGCCAATAAGAGTCTGTAACAGAGCAACTTAAGTGCTTATCATGCTGTTCTGCATCTTAGTGTTTTTTTACAATATAGAAAACAGGTGTCACAATTTAGAAATAAGGGCTTTTTCTGTTGTGTCCACCCCCATTTGTCAAAGAATTATAAGTTCCAGTGTGCGGCAGGGCTGCTGGGGTTTTAAACTTCCTTGACAAATGGTGGACCACCAACCGCAAACCTATGTTTGTTTAGAAGAGCCATTCTCAACCAGGGTTCTGTGGAACCCTAGCGTTTCTCGAGCGGTTTCTAGGAGTTCCTTGAGCTGCGGCTCATTAATCTACCATTTGATGGTTCCTTCATAGGTCCAGGGCCACCACCATTTGGCAAAGCTAACTGAGGACACCAATGATTTTTAGCCATTCTGACCACCACTGTAATAAGGATTCTTCCCACTGGCCACCAATGTAAAGGACATTCTTCCCACTAATCACCAAGGTAAGGGACATTAGTCCCACTGGCCACCAATATAATGGGCATTCTTCCCACTGGCCACCAATGTAAGGGACATTTTCTTCCCACTGGCCACCAATGTAAGGGACATTCTTCCCACTGACCACCTAGGTAAGGGACATTCTTCCCATTGACCACCAAGGTAAGTTACATTGTTCCCACTGACCACCAAGGTAACGGACATTGTTCCCACTGACCACCAAGGGAAGGGGCATTGTTCCCACTGACCACCAAGGGAAGGGACATTGTTCCCACTGACCACCAAGGGAAGGGACATTGTTCCCACTGACCACCAGTGTAAAGGACATTCCTCTCACTGGCCACCAATATAAGGGACGTCCCTCCCACTGGTCCTCTCACTGGCTACCAATATAAGGGATATTCCTCCCACTGGCCACCAATTTAAAAGACATTCTTCCACTGGCTAACCAATTTAAGGAGCAATCTTCCCACTGACCACCAACATAAGGGGCATTTTTCCCCACTGACCCACCCCTCCCCCAAAGAAATGGTCTTCGCAGGAGCTCCATGAGAACTAAAAATTATTTCAAGGGTCCCTCTGGAGTAAAAAGGTTGAGAAAGGCCGATCTAGACATTCAGACAAAAATTTGCACAATAATTATTTTGCAAATGCAATGGATGCTGGTAGGAACTGGCAACTGACTTAAATAATACAGGATTAAGATTAAAATTTTTCAATTCTCAGGCTAAGGCAGTTTGCCAACTGAAGCATCTTACCCCGTATTTCACATACTTAGTCATGTCTTCATACATTGCTTTAACGCTCCCTACGTTCGAGAAAGTCTTTAAAAAAATACACTTAAAAGGTGCTTAAGGAAAGAGAAGCATAAGGTGGGGGCTGGAAGCACTTGTAAAATTGGAATGCCTGAATGGAGTCAAATGTTCTAGACCCAGGGAAGGGAAGGAATATGGCTAGAATTAATACTGAGAATAGCGGACGTGAATATGGGCACTATGCCATCTTCACAGGACGAGACCCTACCAGCTAACTTTACGGACAAGAGACTGCAGTTATACTGATATAGGAACACACATTAAGGACCGAGGAAAAAGATTGCTAAGGTGCTACGTCTAAAATCTAAGAAACTTTCGATTTTGACCCTTCCCCGCTGCAGTTGGGGGTCTCAGTCATCGTCCAGAGCCTCTGTCTTGATCTCTCCCGTCCCCTGCCGGGCCAGCGCCAGGATGGTGTGGTTGACTGCAGCCATTTCGACAGCTAAGGAGATGGGGTCTTGGTGGTCGCTGTGACTGGTGCTGTCATCCTAAGTATGTAAAAGGAAATGAGAAAAGCTAGGTAAATAAAGGGACACTAAGAAATGTTGCCCACTTGACAACAGATACGACCAGCTTTTTTTTTAACCCATTTTTTTACCTTAATTAGCTGGTGGTCTTGCTAGCTAAACCTCTATGATTGGCAGTATCATCATCTTCTGAAATGAGCCAAACAACATTCATCATCCAGCCAACTGATTATTGTAAGCACCCCTGTCAGTGGAAATTAGTTTGTCTCAACACTAACTGCTACATTTGCAGGAGAGCTTGTTCTGTTGAAAAACAGACTTACTGGCTGGATCACCAGATGAAAATTAAGGAAAGAAAGCCTAAAAAATAATACGAATGTGGCCATCACGTCTAAGAATTGGTAAGCTGCAATATAATAAAGGTTTGCTTTTGGGTTTAATACCACTTTAAGCAAACCTGAGCAGATCTTAAAAAGAAAGGACATTTCCCATACTGTCCTGCAGATCACACAGAAAATAAATGAAGAGTCTCTAGGTAGACAGACCAGCTTATAGTACAAAAGCAGAGAGGCTCACCTGTTCAGAGTAATCATTGCCATCTACGTCGTCACTGTTCGAATGCCCTCCTGGACTTTGGACATCGATCCCATGACTCTCCAGGATTGCTGCTTCTTCGAAAAAAGCAAATATGGCCCTAAATTATCTGCACTGGTAATAAAAACCATCAAAAGCAACATTTATTTTTAAAATAGCTGCACAGCAAGACAAAGGATACAGCCTGGCTTGACCTGACAGTGGCTGGGACATAACATGAATTACTAATACAAAGTGCAGCCACCATGCCCTCAACCTGACCATCGGGTACCCAGTGAGTTGCACCTTAACCTCCTGTACACTCTAAAGCAGCCATTCTCAACCAGGGTTCCATGGAAATATAGGGTTCTCTCCAGAGGTTGCTAGGGGTTCCTTTTAGTTGTAACTTATTGACTTCCCAGCTCATGGTGCCTGCATAGCTCCAGATCCAACGGCATGACACCAATATTACGGGAGGCATTCTGACCCCCACGGTAAGGCGGACGTTCTTGTCACCCACCAACAATATAAGGGGCGTTCTTCCCACTGACCGCCAATTAATGATTTTTAGCAAGGGTTCCCTGAGACCTGGAAAAATCCTTATAAATAACCACTATGGCAGTACTTTAGAAAGAAAGAGTGGGTTTACATCCACTTTAAGGACTTCTCTGATGTAAAAAAGGTTGAGAAAAGCTGCTATAAAGTACTACTGCAGAAGAGCAAAGAGCTATGCTCCCTATTTGAAGATAATCAGAATAGTGTACAGCCCTAATGCTTCAAAGGATGCAGACAGGAGAGGACCATGTACCATACTTGGTGGACCTGCTCGAAATTCAAGCAATTCTGGAACAGAGTGTTCACTCTGATCTACTCTGACTTCTGTTAACCTTACTAACAATGCTAAAACGGCACTCTAACTTTCTGGCGGATAATATCGCTAGGCACGCTCAAACTCTCATCCTTTATATTTAACTTGCCGCAAAGATGCCCATCACAAAAGCCTGGAAAACTCCTGTGGTGAACATTGCCATGACCAAACACAAGCTATCCTAGATAAATGTTACATGAAAAACTAGCTAGTTATTCTATGTGATAGGCATGCCAGATGTGGAATAATCTGGAACCCCTGGATTAGATACTTTACAAGCACATGATCTGGAGGCCTATATGGGGAGTTGTGTGTTGGGTTAAGCAGAGCAACTTTTTCCCTCTCTAACTTGTTCCTCCGTCCTCACCTTGATCACACATCTTGACCTTTCTTTCCACCCCACCCCCACCCCCCATTTCTCTTTTATTTTACTTTTCCTAGCATTTTTGGGATGATGATCTTTTATACTTCATGATCAGTGCACAATTTATGCTGAACTAGGTCTACTTTTTACTACTATTGGCAACTTGCCAAATGTGTTCTGTTATGATGGTCACTTCTTCATTTCACTTATTGCAAATCTGTTCGGAAGTGAATGAGTCTCTTTGATACCTCCACTCATTTGGATTTAGCTTGTTCCTGGTCAAACAGCATATTAGATGGCCCCAGGAGTCTAAGGCAGTGTTTCTCACTCCAGTATACAGAGCAGAGGAAGAGAGCACAGCCTGCACCTCCTCCCGGCTCTCTAATTCTGTCATTAGCTATACTCCTGTTGGCAATCCAGAATGCTGTGCGAGCTGCCCGACCTGTCCTTTGCAACTAATGGCTTCATTGGTTGGCAGGACACGGGCGGACAGCCCATACAGCATTTTGGGTTGCCGATAGGAGTATAGATAGCGACAGAAAGGAGAAAGTCAAGAGGAGGTGCGGGCTGTGCTCTCTTTTACCTCTCTGTATACTGGAGTTAACACAGAGCAAGTTTTTCGTCCTTTTGCCACAGGACCCGAGGGCATTTTGCGGCACCCTGATAGAGAAATGCTGGTCTAGACACTAGTTTGTACCCTTAGACCGCTTTCCATTTTACTAAAAAACATTGAAACAGAAACATGGGCGTAATTCCGCACACAAAAGTGCACACAAGTGAATCTTCATGAACATGGTATGTTAGGCTGCATGGTCAGGTGACCAAGGCCATTAAAAACTCATCTCCCTTTGCCCATTACTATCAACACAGGACAAACAAGGGACTGTGCACTACACAGGCAATTAGAAACTGAATGGACCTCTTTAAAAAGAAATTCAAAATGACAAATAAAAAAAAGCCAATTATCCCTTTAACTGAAAAAAATTCACAATATTACTAGTTTCCAAACTGACAGACACAATGACAAATCTGCTAAATTATGCTAATCTGTGGCTAAATTCGTTACTGGCTTCGCTAATGATTATTCTGATGCATATGTATTGTCTAATTACATATGCGCACAAGAACATGTATACCCCATATTCCGGTGACAGTAGCATACAACAAGCAATGCATGTATGTGCTACACATTAGTTTAATACCCGCTCTACAGATTTATCCCCCTCGGCTATCGCTCTCTCTCTCTCTCTGAGTTAGCATTAAGCTCTTGTTGGCTATCACCAGCAATTAAAATCCTTGTGATCTGTCTCTAGCAAGCATGAAGCAATATTGGACAGACTCTGAAGGCCATGGCAACAATATAGTAAAATATCAGTATGTCAAGTGAAGGTCTATTTAAGGATCCCAGGTGGTGTTCAAAAATTAGCCACAAGGGCATCTTAAAATGAGACGAGTCATTTGCTACCTGTGGCGCACAAGTGATGCTTGAAGCTGAGAGCGTTGCTTGCATTTCATCAAGATGTCTTTTGCCAGGCTGTATTAAATCCCATTTAGCGATGCAGGCACAGGAGAGTGTGTGATGGCAATATCTCAAAGCAACAATTCAGGGTCAAGCACCGGGCACTGCAAGATCAGCCTGGCGTGTAAACCTGGATGTTATCTAAAAGCCTAAACCACGGATGGAGAGGTCCTAGATGTGCAAAGCACAGGAACTGACATTTCTTTTCCCATGATGCTGGCTTTCAAAACTACAACTCTGCAAAGACTACGTTAAAGGAAATGTATGCTAAATAAACAGGCTGCCATCACCGATTTCCTTCCAAACATGGAGAGGGGGGCATTAACCTTCGTGTTACTATCACACATGCTGTTAGTTTCACAAGCACTTGTTTATGGGGAACTAAGTGGTATTCAGGCAAGTTATCAAAATATCAATATACACCGATCAGTCATACCATTATGACCACTCAATATTTAGTAGGTTCCCCTTTTGCCAACAAAACACCCCTGACCTGCCGAGTCATGGACACCGCTATATCTCTGCCAGCTTGCCTTCTTACCATAGTGCATTCTGGTGCACCAATCAAACCAATCTTGAACCATTTTCGCAGTGTGTCAGGGCACATTATCGTGCTGAAATAGTCCACTCCCATCAGGAATATCATTTCCATGAAGGGGTGTACTTGGTCAGTGTGACAGACCTAGCCGGGAGAGAGACTTTTGGAGGGGACTGTATGCTAACCTCTTGCCGATCGATCGGGGGCCCTTGCATTTGGGGGAACGGTGCTCTTTGTGAGCTGTATGCCTGGGGACCCTTGAGGTGGTATTACTATGGATTCGGGTCCTGGTCCCCCAGGATACACAGACTCTGGGGACCCTGGATTTGCCATATTAGAATAGTGGCTGATTCATAATGCTGGGACAGATACTGTTAGGAGATGCTGATGTAAATTCCAGCACCTGTCTGTCTGTTATCTGCTAAAATGTGTATTGTAAATAAGTCTATAGTATGGGATCTAAGAGTCATTAGATCCCCATTGTTGTTGGTGTTAATTAACTCTGCTATTGTGTGAAGAAGAGTCTATGTTGATTGTGATAATGTTGATTGGATTTTCTGAGCTACAAGACGGCCAGTCTGGCCTAAAAGTCATGTCTGAGTCATCTAGGCTGTCTAAAGGGATTAGTTAATTAGCTCATGTTAATTAGGTTAATTAGGTTACAGCTGTATTGTTAGAGTAATATGAGCAGGAGGTCTGCACCTCCACTTTTAGTGTATAAAAGCCTGTATTTTGCAATAAAGTGAGATTCCTGGTTGAACTTACATACAGCCTGCCTGGTGTTTGTTCTGAGCTATCACAACTGGACTAGAACGGCACAGAGCTGTAGTTCTAGTCCCGGAGCATTGGATGACTTTACAATCAGATGTTGTGATCTGCAGTCTGATTCTATAGCAGCAGAGGAGTGTCGGGAGAGTGGAACTGAGTGAGCAAGGGGCTCGTTACAGTCAGCAACAATGTTTAGGTAGGTGATACATGTCAAGTAACAGCCACATGAATGGCAGCACCTAAGGTTTCCCAGCAGAACATTGCCCAAAGCATCACATGTTTCACTGGCTTGCCTTCTTCCTATACTGCATCCTGGTGCCATCTCTTCCCCAGGTAAGTGACTCACACAAACCTGGCCATCCACAAGATATAAAGAAAACGTGAATCATCAGAGCAGGCCACCTTCTTCCATTGCTTCGTGATGCAGGTCCGATGCTCATGTGCCCATTGTAGGTGCTTTTGGCTGTGGACATGAGTCACCATGGACACCCTGACCGGTCTGTGACTACATAGCCCCATACACAATCTGTGATAGAAAGGTGTGAGAATACATAGTGTATCAGAAGAACATCAACTGTTTCAGCAATCTGAGCTACTTACATTGGACTGGACTACACAGACCAGCCTTCGCTCCTGATGTACATCAATGAGCCGCCTTAGCTGCCCATGACCCAGACACCAGTTTTCCTTCCTTGGACCACTTTTGGTTGGTCCTGACCACTGCAAACCAGGAACATCCCACAAGAGCTGCAGTTTTGGAGCTGCTCTGACTCGTCCAGCCATTACAATTTGGCCCTTGTCAAAGTCGCTCAAATCCTTATGCTTGCCTAGTTTTCCTGCTTTCAACACCTCAACTTCAAGTAAAAAACATGTCTGCTTGCAGCCTAATATATCCCACCCACTTTCAGGTGCCATTGTAATGAGATAATCAATGCTATTCACGTTACCTGTCAGCGGTCATGATGTTCTTATGGCTGATCGGTGTATATATCTGAATTACACAGAGTTTGTAGCTTCAGGCAAAATGGCTGCATGCACTATGTGGGCCATGGTGACATTTCACTAAGCTTTTGTCTTCAAGAGGGAAGGGTAAAACAGACAGGTGTGTAATCAACCTCCGCAACATCTCCAAAATACGCCCCTTTCTAACCAATGACACAACAAAGCTCTTAATTCACTCGCTGGTCATCTCTCGCCTCGACTACTGCAACTCCCTTCTCATTGGCTTACCTCTACATAGTCTATCACCTCTTCAATCCATTATCAATGCCGCTGCCAGACTCATCCACCTCATCAATCGCTCTGTGTCTGCCACTCCTCTCTGTCAATCCCTCCACTGGCTTCTGCTCGGCCAAAGAATTAAATTCAAAATTCTAACAACTACGTACAAAGCCATCCACAATTTAGCCCCCAGCTATATCACTAGGTTAGTCTCTAAATACCAACCTACTCGCTCTCTTCGTTCCTCTCAAGACCCCCTGCTCTCTAGCTCCCTTGTCACCTCCTCCCATGCTCGCCTCCAGGACTTTTCCAAAGCCTCTCCAATCCTATGGAATGCCCTACCCCAATCTGTCCGCTTATCTCCTACTTTATTCGCTTTCAGACGATCCCTGAAAACCCTTCTCTTCAGAGAAGCCTATCCTACCCACACCTAACAACTGTATTTTCATTTTTTCCATCAGCTCATCCCCCACAGTTATTACCTTTTGTTTCCACTTGACCCTCCCTTCTAGATAGTAAGCTCTAACAAGCAGGGCCCTCTGATCCCTCTTGTATTTATTTGTATTGTAAGTGTACTGTCTGCCCCCATGTTGTAAAGCGATGCGCAAACTGTTGGCGCTATATAAATACTGTATAATAATAATAATAAATAGCCTTCCAGTTGATGGTCAGTATGGCTGTGCTCTGGTACATTACCAATATTAGCTCTTCTTTTGATTTCCTTCCGCCTGTTGGCAAACCAATTGTACACTTTCAAGGAGGTAACTCGCTCCAGATCCGATAGTTTCTTGCCTGAAAAGAGAAAAAGTGAGCTTAGTGGAGGAAAGAGGGAGGAACAAACGGCTGGGTCTTAGAGGTTACTAAAAGTCTATCATTGTATAAATTACCTGTGAAGTCACAGGTTCTCTCCAGCGCCGTTTGCATGTGCGCAAGGCACTGGAGGAAGCTGCTGCTTGCTGCCCGTGTGTGTTGGTATGACTATTTTAGTGATATTTAAAGCATAAATATGGCATAACATTTTTAAGATCATGTATTGTTTTTAGAAGCTTGGCTTCCCGTATTTATTTATTAATGAACTTGTTGGACTGGTTCATAAGCTCAGGACAGGAAGTGATGCTACAGGACGTAGAGGGAGGGGAAAGAGGACTTGGACACAGCCATGTGCTGCAGACACACAGGAAGTTTTTTAGGGCTTTGGAGGAGGAGCAGTCTGGAGAGATTCCGAATAAGAAGAAGACGACGCCATCATCATAATGATTTGGGATTTGTGTACTTTCAAAGTGATTCTGGGTGTTACTGTGGGTGGGGCTAAGGAGGTAGACCTTACATGCAGTCTTAAAGTACGGTACAGCATGGCTCATGAGGAAGGTATGGCTATAATATTTGGAATGCATTTAATTCAGCACAGCATCCTTCCCAGTCTCAAGGACCACAGAAGGCTGTCTGGACGATATCGCTCTGGATAGCATGTAGCATAGCAACACTTATTATCGCATGACTGGAAGTAGGGCATTCTGTAGAATGAGGAAGTAATACCCATTTTACAAATATGGACAGGCTAGAGGAAATTGAACTCCAAGGCAAACTTCAGGAGGTTTTTAAAGCCGTAATCAACCCAAAAGCAAACATTATACTGAATCTTACCAATTCTTAGCTGTAGTGGCTGCATTTGTTTTCTTTTTTAGGCTCTATTTTCACTTGGTGATCTGGCCAGTAAGCCAGTTTTTCAACAGAACAAGGTGTCCTGTAGATGTTGCGGTTAGATGGTTGACACAAACCATTTACTGACAGGGGTGCTTACAATGATCAGCTCTTATTCATGTAAAGGCTTTATCCCTAAAAGGAACAACACTGTTACTGTAACTGCTTAAAAAAAAGTGAGATGGAGTTTGGCTTCAATTTGATTTGTGTAATTTAATCTGCTAGTGCATCCAACACTCCCCTCCCTCCAGACTGATAATACTGCTGTCCAAAAGTACCCCCTGTGCTCTTTTCTGCAGAGTGGGGGCACTCTAATATGGGAGATCACCAGGTGAAAACAGAGGGGAAAATAAGCCTAAAAAAGACAACAAATGCAGGCACTACATATAATGATTGGTAAGCTGCAATAACATTTTTAATTGCGGGTTTAATACCGCTATAAGGATTCTTAATATTAGTTACAAAGTTGGAGTTCTGCTTTAAAGCAAAAACAATCTCAGGCTGCTATTTGAACTTAAAAAAAAGAACAAAAACAAAATCAGGATGGTATTCTAACAGTTACAAAAAATTTTTCAAACACCTGTAAGCTTTTAAATGCAAAGTATTGTCTGTTAACCTTGAAAAAGTGTAATCACAGTGAAGATGCCACAGAAACATCTAGTTGCACCTCGCACAGGTCCCTGCCAGAAGCATCTTGGCATCGGGCTGAATTTAATCTGGTTGGCTTTCTACCAAGAGCTTTAATAGGGGAATGAATTATGGTTCCGACATAAATTATGTAGATCGGTGTGATTTTACATAACGTTTCAAGGTCCTTGGTGAATAATATGAAACTATGACAAACAAAACATCATTTTTGCATGGTTTGTGGAGTGTAAACCTGGTGGTGGGGCAGAAAGCATCTCCATGGGTCACTTGTGGAAATCCCTACTGGCTCCATTCCAAATTGGATTCAGCAATCAATGGTTTTAGCTTCTCGTGTTTCACTACCAAATTGAAACTCTACTCAAAGTGTGTATGAATTTATCAGGGCAGGCTTGTCATGGTGGCATACCCTGAGGGGTCTTCAGGGTCTAGGAGCCATTGGAATAGACCAGGGGTCTCCAAACTACGGCCCTGCAGTTGCTGAGCAACTACAATTCCCATCATGCCTAGTCATGTCTGTAAATGTCAGAGTTTTACAATGCCTCATGGGATGTGTAGTTTCACAACAGCTGGAGGGCCGTAGTTTGGAGATACCTGGAATAGACCATGGCCCTGGACATGTATAGTGCCATGAAGCGAACTGCACTCAATGTGCCATGGCCAAAGTGAGTGTCAAATGGAAGATCCAGTGCCACAAGTAAACACTGCAAGCCAACCCTGTGATGAATGATCTGGGTACGGTTCCCAAGGTGTGCTTGAGGGTCACCGATCTGGAAACCGCTAATGTGCCATAAAGGCATTAACCAATCAGATCTTGAAAGAAGTGTCAGTTGGTGGAGATCTGTTTCTCAAACTGCAGATTCTGATGTACTTATCCTCAAGTTGAAGACTTGAGCCTTCTATCTTTTTCTATGCTGAATAAATCTTCTCTGAAGACAACCGTGGACACCTTTGTAATCATCGGTCTTCTGGCAAGCCTACGCATGGCATAACTCTCATTTCCAAAAAAATTGCTTACCAAACACATTCTATTTCATTGTGGCCAAAAAATGAACTTCTTGAATAAAAATTTCTTGCAACCCACAGACAAATATACTATTTTTTGGGGGATAAACAAAATAATGAGATGTGCAAGTGCAATTACCAATGTTTCTGGGATGACGATTTTTTAAGCATGATTATTGAAATGGGCAATTACAGTCATATGTGAATACTCAATTATAAATCAGTAATGGCCATTTGTAAGATAAGTTATGTCTTGGCTATATTTCTAAATCAATTGAATTACAACAGGAACAATGGCTTTTTAAGTAATTTCTAAGGGATTTCAAAACTTAGAAAAAAAACTATAGAAAGAGAGATTTGGATTGTAGAGATCAAAAGATGCAGACATGTCACACTCACCTGGTTTCTGTATAACTGCATTGCACGCATTGGCAATTTCCTCTCGCTTGGCCTCATCGGGATACTGGTTTTCATTAAAATAGCTGGAAAATTCAAGTGTTCATAGTTAGCATTATCTTATTTACATGGGTAGAACATCTATTGCTTCTTGTGTTCAAGTTTATCAATATACTCTAAAAAGACCTCCACCACCCAATGTCCCCAGTACAACTAAGGCACATCAATATGGACTATGCCTGCTATAGTACAGTGTCTATGAATGAAGGAGGGGGGCCGGCATAGTCAGCACTTATGATGAGTGCATATGACAGGTCCATCGGCTATATTAACCCCTGTGGCACCAGAAGACTATGGCTGTGGGGGTAGGTAGGGATGAGAGGACTGAAGATCTCATCTAAAGCATCAGGCACAAGGGACACGTCGCATTGACTGCAGATAAAGTCCCTTGTGAATATTTTTTTTAGGCACTTGTAGCAGACCCAGGGTCCATAAATAGTTAAGAATAGTCATACGCAATCCATTAACAAATGCTCTCAATTCCGACCACCACGTTCAACACAATTCCAACCACCACGTTCAACACAATTCCAACCACCATGTTCAACACAATTCCAACCACCACATTCAACAGTCATGCAACCTGATCATCTGGTCTTCTATGTCAGGGGTCTCGAAAGAGGAATACGTATATTTTACAAATATTCAGAGGCATAGAAAAATCATTTTAAAAAAGAATGAATACAATTTTTTAATCGGCAAGATATGATTTAGAACAAAAGAGAAAGGAATTTAGTAAGTGTCTCCACTTACACCAGGGTCCCTATCGAAGCCCCCCCCTTACATCAGAATCTCTATTAGAGTTCCCCTATACATAAGGTCCCCCATTAGAGTCTCCCTTATATCAGGGCCCCCATTAAAGTACCCACTTACACCAGGGTCCTCATCAGAGCCCCTCTTAGATTAGAATCTCTATAAGAGTTCCCGTATAAATCACGCCCCCCCATGAGAGTCTCCCTTATACAAGGGTGCCCATTGGAATCCCCTTCATATAAGGTCTCATTAGCGTCCAAACCTTATATCAGGGTTCCCATTAGTGTCACCCTTACATCAGGGTCCCCAATAGTCTCCCTTATATCAGGGTCCCCATAAAAGTCTCCCATATATCAGGGTCGCCATAAGAGTCTTCCTTATATCACGGTCCCCATAAGAGTCTCCCTTACATCAGGGTCCACATAAGTCTCCCTTCTATTAGGGTCCCCATTAGAATCCGTCATATCACAGTCCCTATAAAAGAGTGACTCTTATATCAGGGTCCGCCTTATATAAAGGTCCCCATCAGCATCCCCCTTACATAAGGGTTCCATCAGAGCTCTCCTATACATTAGGGCCCCCATTAGAGTTTCCTACTCCATCAGAGCCCTTCTTGAATCAGGGTCCCCATACAGTCCCGCCTTACATTAGAATCTCCCTTACCACTGTAAGCAGCATGGTGGAGTAGGTCTGGATGGAAGGAAGAAGTCCTGTCCTCCTGTGAATGCTGGGGCAAGCACGTCACCTGTTGCTAGAACTCGTTGGTCCAAGCATTTAATGATGATTACAGTGCAGTTGGGGGGTGAAGCTCTGTCCAACTTAATCCTCAATTTGTGCATGTTTATAATATACCACTGACCCTAGCAGGGTTTCAGATAAAATCTTGTACCTGCCTACGGACTGTACTTGGGTGACCTCTGCTCTAGGAAGCCTCTAGCACTCAGATGACCTTGGTAATGCACAGGGAAGATATTGGTCAGTCACCCTGTAAGCAAGCACTAATCTTCAGTAGAGCCGAGGGAACAAGCTCCAAAGGGTAAGGAATGATCAAAATACCAAAGGTTTGACATTGTCACCATGTGTTGTGAAACACTGTAGATCCTGATTTACAGGTACTCCTCACTTAACGACCAGGTCCTGTTCCAAGGTAATCAAGTAATCAATATTTTAAACATTTTCAACTACTGTACTTTATTGTGAAAAAAGGTCTACACACAACTCCAGCTCAATAGTGTTGTTTTAATTTGCATAAGTACAGAACCCAAACAAAAATTCTGTATTGTACAATACAATGATCTATAGTGCAGGTGGGGAGAGCTAGTCGTAAGTTTGAGTGGTCGTTAAACAGGTAAGTCGTTAAACGCAGAGTACTGTATTTGTACTCTGAAGACTTTCTTCAGTGGGTAGATCTCTCCTTGCTCATTGTTCTCAGGAAGATCCTGGTCCCTCTTTGGTCACCTCGAAGAGTCGGCCCAGCAAATCGCTTACTTTTTTTTTTGTAAAAGCTAGAGTCAACCATGCAACAATGTATTTGGACTCTCAGGGACTTTGGTGACAAGATCTTTGATTGTTCCGAGGTCTTCTCCACTCACATAGCAAACGCTAGCAGGATCCTCAATCCCTGTTGAAAATTTACTTTTTTTTCCCCAATCAGGCTGAATACAAAAGTAGGACTGAGAACACCCAAAAGAATACCCAAAACTCCAAAGTGGGTAAGAAAAGGGTCAGAAACAATGGTGAGGAGGTTTCATCACTGGAAGATTTAAAAAAAAAAAAAAAAAGAAAGAAAAAGATTAACGAATAAGGGCCCATATTGAAAGAACTGCTTCTCGCTCCATACAAACCAATGTGAAAGCAAAATTAGCTTGAAAAGGGCTGATGTAGGAGGTAATATGTAGGTCAGAAGGAGGTCAAGAGCAGGTCTGAGGTACCTGTCAAACTCTGAATGATCTCAGGCATATCTCAAACAGATGTCAAATGCAAGTGGAAAAGCATGCTGCATATGCCAATCAACAAACGCTCAAAGCCCATTAAAACAAGGTCTGAGAACAACAATACCTAAAGTATTGAGGCTTCTATAGACCAGCGGTCTCCAAACTGCGGTCTGGGGTCCGGATGAGGCCCTTTGCTTGGCTTCATCTGGCACTTGGGGCACTATTCCATTCACCAACACCAACTGTGGAGCATAATTCCTATCGCTTTAACAATGGGGCATTATTCCTCCCACTGACACCATCAAAAAGGGCACAAATTCTCCCACTGACACCAATGATGGGGCACATTTCCTTGCATTGATACCAACGATAGGCCACTATTCTTCCCACTGACACCTACAAAAGTGCACAATTCCTCCCACTGACAACAATTGGGCACTATTCTTCCAGTGATAACAACAATGTTGCACAATTCCTCCCACTGACTGGCAGGACATTTTCCACTCCCACTGGCCACAGTCCAGCCCCCCTAAAGTCTGAAGGACATTAAACTGGCCCTTTGTTGTTCGCCAATATTTTGTTTTCCGCACTTCCTCTATACAACCTCTTCACATCAGATCGCATTTAAAGTACCCTATTACGAAAAACCAATCGTATATTGAGGAAAAAAGGAAAGCACCCTGGACATAGGAGGCTGCTCTATCCTCCTCGGGTGCATTTGAGGTCTGTCAAGAATGAGTTATCTCCATATCAGCTATGCCGCAATGTATGCACAGCTAAATTGGATCCAGCAACTTTAAGATCAAGGTATAATATTATTATAGCAGACACTTGGCCCCCGTCCACAGTACATGCAAAGCTGAAAAACAGCATCTGAGGCTTCTGGAATGGCAACAATCAATAGGAGACGGCAGGAGGGGATAAACCAATCAGAAAATTATTGATAGCATAAATCTTCAGAAGAAAGTGCTCACCCTGGTGCAGTTTACATCCAAGACTAGAGATATTAGTAACATGGGAAAACCCAGTTAAATTACCTTAGTTGTGTAGCAAATATCTATTTTCCCATATTTATACATCCTAAAAAAGTTAATGCATTCACGCAAGGGTGTTGACAGGCTGGATCACCAATGGCCTCAGAGACTTTTGTAGTTCTACCTCCTAGTTCCAGGACCACCGGCAACAAGCACCCATTGTGAGGAATATTCTGCTCTTCCTGCAGATATCCACTAACGATTTAAACTGTTTGGGGAGGGTTCTGACCCTTTAAAGGGAACCTAGATTATAATTTAATTAAATCTGACCTCTAGCTGTCTCATCAATCTTGCACAGTTTCCTCCTTTGTAAACAAAATAAATTAAATACATGTTACTCCGATTTCACTGCACACTGTGAGCTTATTATAATGTGTATTAGAAGCTTCAGCAAGTCAGATAAAGCCCACCTAATTTCCTGGCTGGAGGATGTCCAGCATCATCTAGTCCAGTGGTGGGTAACTGAAAAATTAGAGAGGGTCTCAAGTGCAGCCCTGACATTTCCAGTCGGTTAGTGGCAGTGAAGGTTAACCCCACCCACCCTGCACTGATAGTCAGGGGCAGTGAAAGTTAACCCCTAATCACCACCCCCACCACCACCACATTGGTCGTTGTTGCGGTTAAAGTTACCCCCCATTATCCCTCCTGCAATTTAACCCATCTAGGGCCGCCATCAGGGGGGACAGCCCATACACATGTAGGGGGTCTGGGCATCCCAAGGGGCCCGGCCCCTTTGGAATGTCTCTTTGCCAGATATCTGGGGATGTCTCTTTGCCGGATATCTGGGGATGTCTCTTTGCCAGATATCTGGGGATGTTTCTTTGCCGGATATCTGGGGATGTCTCTTTGCCGGATATATGGGGATGTCTCTTTGCCGGATATATGGGGATGTCTCTTTGCCGGATATATGGGGATGTCTCTTTGCCGGATATATGGGGATGTCTCTGCTGGATTGAGACATCTCTCTGCTGAATATATGGGGATGTGACTGCTGGATTGGGCTGATTCTTTGCTAAATACATGGGACTGTCTTTGTTGGATGGGGATGTCTCTTTGTTGAATATATGGGGATGTCTCTGCTAGACCGGGCCGTCTCTTTGCTGAATATATGGAGATGTCTCCTTGTTGAATATATGAAGCTATCGGATTCGGTGGGACGGCCAGTGGACAAGTCCTGGGGAATGTTGGTGGTGGAGCCCCAAAATTTCTGATGGCTGCCCTGTTCCCACCCCCTCTGTATTGATAGTCATGGCAGTAAAAAGGTGCTAACCATCCCCCCAATCCACCCTGTATTGGTGGTCAAGGCAGTAATAGTTAACCTTCTCCCCCTGTGCACTGATGATCATGGCAGTGAAAGTTAACCCCCCCCCATATTGGTGGTCATGGAAGTGAAAGTGTTAACTTCGCCCCATTGTTGATCACTTACCCATCACACACTCCTGCACCGCTCTCTCTTTCTCCCTGGGCCAGGAGTTTGCTTGCCTTTTTTTCAGTGTTGGGGGCTGGAACACAAACCGCGTTCCAGCGCCTAGCACCTCACTGCCACTGTGCAATCTGACTAGTGGATCATTGGTCTGTGGGCCGCACCTAGATAGCCAGCGGGTCCGTGTGTTGGGCACCAGGGATCTAGTCCTTTCCTCCTCAGCCTTACTGTTCCTGGCTCACCCCTTTTAAACATGGACGATCAGCATCACATGTGCAAGTTAACACAGCTTTCTATTTTCAGGAAACTATGTACAGCACCCTGCTTGCCCCTCCCACCAGCTATGCTCTACCTGCATTGCATAAGAGTCCTTAAAGTGATTGTAAGGGTTCGCGTTTTGTTTGTTTTTAAACAACAATCATATACTTATATCCACTGTGCAGCTCGTTTTAGGTGGTTAACTGATGTGGGGAGGAGCCGCGAGAGCTGCCGGGGGACCCCAGAAGAGGTTGTTCGGGGCCACTCTGTGCAAAATGAGCTGCACAGAGTGGCCCCGAACATCCTCTTCTGGGGTTCCCCAGGCAGCTCTCGTGGCTCCTGCCCACATCAGATAACCACCTAGGAGAAGCGCTCTCCCGAGGGGGCTACCCTGCGGGTGCGCTCCCGAGTCCAGCATTTGGCATCCATAGCCGCCGAATATATGACTCGTCCCCGCCCCCCGTGACATTGGATTTGATTGATAGCGGGACCCAATGGCTTCGCTGCTATCAATCTATCCAATCAAGAGCCGAGAACCACGGGCAGAGAGACAGCGTGTCCCTGCTGGGTCAAGTTCCAGGGCTCAGGTAAGTAAAACGGGGGGGGGGGGGGCGCTCACTGCCAGGATGCATTAAGGTGTAAAAACACGAAGGTTTACAACCTCTTTATTGACATAAGGCATATAATGAAAATGAAAAGGTTTTATATAACCAATTGCCGACTGCTCTATAGCCGAATGACGGCTACAGTGCGGCTGGCTTGTTCATATGACGGCCTCCCATGATCACGCCCGGAGGTTCCTCCGGACACTGCTGATCACAGATTGAGGTCAATCAGTGGCTCTTTACCACGTGATCAGATGTGTCCAATCACAGCTGATCACGGATGTAAGCAGAAGCCGGTTATCGGCACTCCTTTCCTCATGCTGACAGCATTAGAAGGGGAGAAGAGAGCCCATAACCGGTTTCTCTACAAGGGACATGTACACTGATAATTAGGGCACTGATTATAAGTGTTCTGATTCACAGTGCAGTCCCAACAGTGCTGCCAATCAGCGCCCATCAGTGCCTCTTCATCAGTATCACCTATGAGTGCCGCCTACCAGTGCCACCTATCATTGCCGTCTTCTCAGTGCCTCCTCCTCAGTGCCCAACAGCGCAGCCTATCAGTGCCCATAAATGCCCATTAGTGCAGTCTCATCAGCGCACATCAGTGAAGGAGAAAAATTACCTGTTTGCAAAAGTTTAAAACAAACTATGAAAAAGTTTAGTTTTTTTCAAAATTTTTGGTCTTTTTTTCGTTTATGTAGCAAAAAAAAAAAACAGTCGTGTTTAAATACCACCAAAAAAACGCTCTATTTATGTGGAAAAAAAAATATAAAAATGTCATAGGTGTACAGTGTTGTATGACCGCACAATTGTCATTCAAAGTGTGACAGTGCTGAAAACTGGCCTGGGCAGGAAGAGGGTAAAAGTGCCCGGTAAGCAAGTGGGTAATAAATGTCATTAGTGTGTTGATGAGAGGGGAGGGAGGAACCAGGCAAGGCTAAATATAAGCAGAACATTAGCTTTCATTACATATAATCTAAATGATTTACTAAAACGTTGGTGTGAAATTCAGGTTTTGTAAATGTGCTTCATAAATTATGAATTTTGTTGACATACAGATTTGTAGATTCTATTCTGTATGGGAGGGAATGTGATTAACATCCTTGCTAAAGAACTGCCGAAATAAATGCCTTTAGCTATAAGAGACCCGGCTGTTTTTCAGTCATTTTGGGCAGGTATGTGATGAGCGAGGCACGGTAAGGCACAATGTACAACACATCTATGCAGACAGCAAGGCGAGCATACCTAATGAGTAAATATGGCAAAGTGATTAATGCCCGCCACTGAGTCAGGCTGGGAGCAGGTGTGATCATTGCCCCCCCAGCTATTTATTGCTAGTGACGTCTACAAACAGGGATCAATGGCGTGTAGCATACCACAATGCACATACATGTGTAGCAATGTCTAGTGATTAATTACAGGCAAACACAGGTGTACAGTCTATCACAAAACACAGGTGTGATAGTACAGTCTAGCACAAAAAAAAAAAAACCTCCCGTGTGCGCCCAAACATACTCTCACTGCGCTGTGATAACTCATGGTTCCAAATACTAACAAATGGGTCCTTGTTATATCATTTATCCCGGATAACCACTTCCAGTCCAGGCCTTTTCTGCCACTTATTGTTTACATGTAACAATCAGTATTTTTTGCTAGAAAATTACTTCATACCTCCAAATATTTTTTTTTTTTTTTAAAGCAGAGGCCCTAAAAAATAAATTGGTGGGTGTTGCAATTTTTTTTAATGGCACACGGTATTTGTATTTATATTTTTATTTGAATTTTAATGCATAAAAACACAATACATAACCCATTTTTGGTAAAATATAGGCGACGATGTTACGCTGAGTAAATAGATAGCGAACATATACATTTTTAAAATTGCGCGTGCCTGTGCAACAGAGATTGACGACATATATTTTACTATCACTAGGCGACCGTTTAAAAGCCTTTACAGGTTACCACTTTCGATTTACATAGGAGGTCCAATGCTAGAGGTACTGGCCATGATCTGACGTTCACATTTGTGGGACAATCACTGTTTTTGTGCATGCGGGACTGACATGTACGCACGAGCACCAGGGTACAGGGGCACTTTAAAAAAAAAAAAAAAATTAATTATTAATTTATTTTATTTTTACACTGTTGCTTTTACTTTTTGATCACTTTTATTTCTGTCAGCATTCTGTCATCCTTGTGACAGCAATAGGCATGTGACAGGTACTCTTTATGGAGACATCTGTGGTCTATAAGACCCCCTCAAATCCTTCCTCTGCCCTTAAAAGCATTCAAAAACACCAAGATCAATGTTTTCAAATGCTTTTCCTCTGACGTCACAGAGCCCATCCAGGCTCGGGCAAGAATGTGACAATGATGTCGGGATCCGCTCACACGTCTGGACCTGCAACCGGCTCAGCCTCTCAGCTTTCTGCTGAGATCCTGATCTGGCTGCTCCTGCCCCTTCCACAACCCAGCGCTCCAGTGAGCGTGGAGGGAACGGAGCAGAAAGCCGGTGACTGACAATCAGCAGCTCCCTGGCTCAGGGAGCTGTCAGAACCGAGCAATCAGCGGTGTTTAATCACTCGGTTCTCAGTGTTAGAAGCCCCGGGGGACAGGTGCAGCATCGGATCAATGCTGCATCCACCTAGTATGATTCTTAACCACTTCACGCCCAAGCCAATTCTGACACTTCACTACTACATGTAAAAATCATTTTTTTTCCCGAAAATTACTCAGAACCCCCCAAACATTATATATGTTTATTTTAGCAGAGACCCTAGGGAATCAAATGGTGGTCGTTGCAACTTTTTATGTCACACGGTCTTTGCGCAGCAATTTTTCAAAAGCTTTTTTTTGGGGGGGGAAAGAGTAAAGTTATCACAATTTTTTTCGCATAATCTAAATAGATACCCCACATGTCACGCTTTAAAATTACACACGTTCATGGAATGGCGCCAAACTTTTGGTACTTACAAATCTCCATAGGCAGCGGTGTAAATTTTTTTACAGGTTACCTGTTTACAATTACAGAGGAGGCCTTGAGCTAGAATTATTGCTCTCGCTCCAACGTTCGCTATGATACCTCACATGCGTGATTTGAACGTTGTTTACATATGCGGGCGCGACGTACGTATGCATTCTCTTTTGCATGCGAGCATGTGGGAGGCGCTTTAATTTTTTTATTTTATTTATTTATTTTTTTACAGTTTCCCTTCAAACATTTTTTGTTTGATCACTTTTATTCCTATTACAAGGAATGTAAACATCCCTTGTAATAGGAATAGTGCGCAACAGGTCCTCTTTATGGAGAGATGTGGGGTCTATAAGACCCCACGTGTCTCTAGGCAGAAAAGGCTGAGATAAAAAAAAAAAAAATTCACGATCTCAGGTTTTCCTGCCTAGTCCCCGGCATTGTTTATTTCCGCCGGCTCAGATGTGACGTCATACCGTCGCACCTGGGCCTCCGAGAGTCAAAGATTGCTGGGGACCATCCGTCCCTCGGATTTGGAAAGGGAGCCGTGTTCTTCCTATGACCCCAAGAAAAGCATTTTACATTAAGCCTTAGTTTACACCAGTGCTGCTTTGAAACTGCGCTACTCCAGCTTGATTTCAAAGCCGCAGGTCAGTGCGGTTTCAAAGCTCAGATGTCACTGCGGCTTAACAGAAGTCTATGCAGGTCGCAATAAAATCCCAAAATGTAGTGTAGTGCCGGTGTTTTGTCAGAAAGCCACTATCCATCAGAAAATGCAACGAAAGTGACGGTCTGTCGTGGCCATCTTGGTGCACTCGCCTACAGTCAGAAAGCGGACATCTTTTTACACCCACTGAAGTCTTGCATTTCACACTTATTTTTACCAGTAAACTGAGCTTATATCGTGAAATACAGTATTTTGAAATCCATGACACTGTTCTGATGTTATATTTTAAATGCAGCAGCAAGCCTGCTGATCTCACATGTTTGCTAATCTGACAGAACATCGCTGCTTTTAGGATTCAACATCAAAACAGCTTGACGGATTTAAAAATCCTGTATTTCATGATATAAGCTCAGTTTACTGGTAAAAATAATTGTGAAATGCAAGTCTTCGGTGGGTGTAAAAAGATGTCCGTTTTGCAACTTCAGACTGTAGGACCAGTGCAGGTGTACCAAGATGGCCGCAACAGAACGTCACTTCGGTTGCACTTTATGAAAGAACACCAACAATGGGAAGCAACTTGTCATGTGATTTTGAGCTGTCAAATTGCAAGACAAATTGCACCAGTGTGAACCAGGGCAAAGTACAAAAATCCAGTTTTATTTATAGTTTATTGAGTAACACAGTGTTTCACGTACCATGTGACATCCCCAAGCAGCTTAAAAACAGGGGGGCAGACAAACCCAAGCAATGGTAAATCAGAGACCAACACAACCAAACATGGAGCTCATAAAGACATGAACAGTGGAGCTTAACCCCTTCGTGCCTAAGGGTAAAACAAATCTTCATGCCTAAGCCCAATTTTGCAACTTTGACATGTGTAAGTAAAACCGTACATATCATCACTACTATCTAAAACATCTACTACATATCAAAACTACTTTGTGCATCCAGGTAGAATATACCTTGTTTTTTTTTTTTTTTTTCAGAACAAATTAGGCTTTCATTTGGTAATAAATGGTAATGGATACCTCCAGATTTTTTTTTATTCATTATTATTTAAGGAAAACTGGCCTAAAATTGTTAATTTTTTTTTTTTTTAAATTTAACTGTATATTTCTCGCTACTACCATAACTGTTAACCAAAGAACAACCTAAAATAAATTCTCCTGCTCCTGACGACCGCAGCAATACCACATACAGTATATGTATGTTGTTGTCTGTACAGCCCTGAAATAATAGAGCGCATTTTTTTTTTTTTTTTTTTTAATCCTACCTAAAACATGCGGACACTAAATAAAAAAAAATAAAGATCCTGTCCAAAAAAATACTGACCATGACCTTTGACCCCGACCTTGACCCAAACGCTAACCCTGGGGCTGACCTAGATCAAACCTTGATTTGGGTAATTTTTTGGGGTTTTTTTTCTACACTTTTTTTTTCTATGGGCCCTTTCACACGGTCTTGTCCGTGTACGGACTCTGCTTTGCTCAGCAGGGATCGATCTGCTGATCCCTGTGCGGAGACGGACCTGTCAAAGCCCTGCTGTCCTCTAGGGAGATCAGATGAAAACGGACTGCCTTGTCTGTTTTCATCTGATCTGATTCTCCGGACGTAAAATAGGGTTTCCATCCGTCTGTATTATATGGACAGCATCGGATATTGGCGGATGTCAGCGAACATGTCTCTCCATAGGAGGTGCATGGAGCGTCTGATCAGATCCATCTGAAAAATTGACAGGCTGACCTGATCAGAGCGCCCCTGTGAAAGGGGCCTATCTCTGCAAGGACAGAGAAACATACAATGTTTATGTCTCATCCATTCACAGAGAGAGAAAACACGGGTGGCAGCCCTCACAGTGACAGATCACTGTGGAAGCCAATCAGAGGCTATCACAGCGATCAGGCGACCTGAAATCGGGCTTTCCAGGTCTTGATCGTTACAACGGGGGGCCAGGGCTCTCGGTGAGACCGCCGTCTCTGCTCTCCCAGGGAGATACGAAAATATGCGGCCCACAGAAAAAAAGCCTGGTGCAGTGGGGCCGCATATTTGCATATGGTTAGCATGAAAGGGTTAAGAAAAAAAAAGTTGTCCATTCTCCTTGATGACAAGAGAAGCTCATCAGGAAAGTAAAAAGAGGGGTTATGGCTCCTAGAGGCTGGCCTTCAGTTTGGCCTAGTAGTGTATAATCCTCCTGTGGCTGGCAATTTAACTCATGGCTCATACACCAGGAATAGAAGTTTTACTGAACCGTGCCATACCTTTCCATGACAGCCAGGCACTCTTTCCTCCAGGTGAACCGGCTGCCCCGTCGTAACCTGAATGTACCGGAGGTAGCGGTGACAGGGGGTGGGGTTTGCCTCCACTCTGTGTCATCTATAGGAATGGGAGCTGGTCTCATACTTAGCGTTGCACCTGAAACATGAAAAAAAAAAAAAAAAAATCATTTTTAATACACTTAAGAATGTAGCGGTCTTTAAAACGTGTGTCCTCATTATTTGGGCAGCTTTAAAAAAATAAATAAAATTAGGGTGCTCTAGTATATTCATAAACTAGGGCTTCTAGTGGATGTAATGCAGAGAAACAAATTACAATAATAAAGATAATAATAATAATGATAATAATAATAATAAGTACCATAATATTAATCATTTAAAAAAAATAAGAATAACAATAATTTATACTAGCGCTTCTCAACCTTTTTTCAGTCAAAGCACCCTTTAAAAACATGTACAGTCTCAAGGTACCACATTCTAAAATGTAAAAAACGAACAATTGTACATAATGCAGCAACATCCACTCATTAAGGACACCCAACGTTTGTGGTGATTTATTCGCCCAAAGCAAACACTCCTTTGCACACTGGTATTGGGCACACATTGGAGTGCGTAATCAGCACCCGTGATGTCGACAGAAGCTCAAAAGTCCCCATGATGAAGGGACGCCACCACCATGAGGATGGACTCCAATCTGACATTCTGTAACCACTGGAACTGGGACAAGCACACCCTGAAGCAACACAGCTTCGCACAGCCCCAAGGAGAACTTCCAACAGTCCGGTGACAGACACCAATTGGGAGGAAAAAACCCTTTTCGAGTTCAAGGCCGAAACACTAGGACATAGGTGAGGGCATGCCTTCATGCTGAAGGAGCCTTGTCCATGGGTCTAGGGAGCCCCGCTCTCTGCTCGCCAGACCAGGTCCATTGTGTACCGAGAAGAAGGACCGCATCCGCTACGAGGCCCTTTTCCCCATTTCAGACTGTGGAAGACATGTACACTTCCCTCCTGTGAGACTCGTAACGATGTCATCCAGGGTAGCCCCAAACAGACCGTGCCTTGAAATGGTAACCCAGTCAGAGATTTTTAAGAAGACCAGTCCGCAGACTGAAACAGAGAGCTTAGCAACAAAGGGAAACGGGTCCAAGAGGCATCGCATACAAACTGCAGCCCCCAGACCAACTGGTCTGCCAACTCAGCGAAAGCAGAAGGAATCTGCTCCCCCTCCAGGTATGTCAGCCGGATCCTTAAAAGCCGGAGTCTCCTCTACCAGAATCATGGTCGCCTTGCACAACCTAGAGATAGGGGGATCCACTACTGGTGGAACAGTCCACTCTTTAAAGAGGGACCCCACAAGGGGTACCTGACAGCAGAGCGTCTTTGGAACCACAAAGGGACGCTTTGGACACTCCCAGTCTATATGAACAAATATTCCAAAACAGGAGGGAGAAGGGAACGTTTTTGCCGTGCGAGACAGTTTATGGGGCCACAGCTGCATCCTCCATCTTTAAAGTTTCCTGCACAGATGTAATAAGGGACAACCAGCACCTTCTTGTGCGCCACTGCAGTTGTGGAGGAACAACCTCACTGACAGGACAGGGAGTGTGGCCACCAACCCTGCAAGGTGGGCCACATCCATGACAGCAGAGCCAGACATAGGATCAGTCGAGACCGATGAGGGCGTAATTTACTAGCCTATATGCCTAAGTGTCACCTGTGAAAACGCAAAGAACACAGGGGGGCCGCCGACTGAAACCTCCGGCGCCTTAGGCCCCGCACAGGGGCATCACCGAGGGCCCACATGGGGGACGTCAACCGAGGCCCCGCACAGGGGGCGCTGACCAAGGCTTCTCACAAGCGGCACCGGCCGAGACCCCCAACTGGGGTGCCTACTGATACACCCCCCCCCCAGAGGCACCATTGGAGCCCTCACAGGGGGCACTGGTTGAGACCCTGCACAAGGGGTGCCTATGGAAACCCCTCACTGGGGCACTGGCTGAGACCCTGCACAGGGGGCGCCTAAGGATGCTCCGCACAGGGGGCACCACTGGGCCCTTCACGGGGGGGCACTTGCTGAGGCCACTCACGGGAGGCACTGGCTGAGGCTCCTCACAGGGGGCGCCCACGGAGGGCCCACTCAAAAAACCCCCAAAAAAGGGGTCGCCCTCAGAGCCCCCAACAGCACCGTCCCCCTGGAAGAAGGCGTCCAGCGTGGCCGTGCGGACTAGCAGGCCACGGCCTAATAGGCTGCGCGCCACGAGTGCACAAGTCCGCAGACCAGGCTAGAGCCGAGGAAGGAGGGTGGATGCCCACAACGGAAAGCGACGGCCTCACCGCCCGCTCTAGGGTGCCCCACACGTCTTCTGGTCGGTAGGCCGCAAAAGCCGCGCCATAAATTTTCAGCCGCCCTCCGCGAGTGCTCGGTAGGCCGCAAAGCCGTGGCCTAAATTAATGGCTTACTGGGTCCTCCTCCGGTCCCCCTTCCCCCCTCCCAGATCTGTCAGGATGGAGAGCGGAGGAAGGAGCCAGTGTATATGTCATTTACCGGCTCCTTCCTTTTCCGAATGCACAGAGTCAGTAATCACCGACTCTGTCCATTCACAACTGAGCTTTGTAAACTGTGTTTACGATGTCTCAGTTTATGAATGGAGAGGAGCCGCTGTCTCCTGTCTATTCATCTTCAGTGCAGCTGAGGCTACACAGAAAGGGACTAGGGAATCTCTGTCCTCAGTCCTTTTCCCTGCCTCAAAGGGGAGATATCAGGGGTCTGTTTAGACCCCTGATCTATCACCAAAGACCCCCCCCCCCCCCCCACAGGGCTGATAAAAAAAAAAAAAAGAGAATAAAAGGTTAAATTGTAAAAATAATAAAAAACAAAACGAAAACAAAAACAAAAAAAGAACAAAAACAAACAAGCATTGTAAAAGAAAAAAAATAAATAAAATAAAAATAAATATAAATTGTAAAAAAATAAAAAACTACTGACACAGTCTACACCTCCTCATCAGTGCCACCTATCAGTGCTGCATATTAGTGCCACTGTCACATGACATTAAAAAAAAAGTATCGGTAATTGATATCGGCAAGTACTTGAAAAAAGTATCGGTACCCAGGCTTAAAAAAGTGGCATTGGTGCAACCCTAGTATTTTATTAGGATTTTATGTGATAGACCAACACAAAGTGGCACATAATTGTGTAGTGGAAGAAAAATTATAAAATGTTTTTTTTTATTTTTTACAAATAAATATGTGAAAAGTGTGACGTACATTTGTATTCAGCCTCCCTGACTCAATACTTTGTAGAACCTCCTTTCACTGCAATTACAGCTGCAAGTCTTTTTGGGGATGTCTCTACCAGCTTTGCACATCTAGACAGTGACATTTTTGCCCATTCTTCTTTGCAAAATAGCTCAAGCTCTGTCAGATTGGATGGAGAGCGTCTGGGAACAGCAATTTTCAAGTCTTATATAAAACAAACTAAAACTCGCGCCAATGGAGAACTAAATATAGTGTGCAAAATTATAATTGATGAGGACCACAGCAGCTGTTGCAAAGGTACTAGACCTTGAAAAGAGATGTATAAGTCTTAACAGCGCTCAAGGAGAAAGTTTAACATAGTAAAATGCAAAGTGCTATGAGGCAAATATTCAATGGTAAGTAGTAATGCAATAAAAATGGTAAGTAGTAATACAATAAAAATATATGTGTGAGGTGCCAAGTGCTTCCAACGGCAACTCAAGTAGCAGGCTTCAAAGAAAATGTTCAGAGACCACACACAATGAAGAGCAAGAAATCCCCTCTTGTAACCCCACTCACCAGAACCTGTAGACCCTCAGCTTTGCAGTCCAGGGGTCAAAAAACGCTTAGTGAAGTCACTATGGTAGATCCAAGGACGAAGGAGCTCCAACAAATGATTAACATGCGGACCAGGGAAGATGATATATTTTAAAAGAAGAAGCCACATTTTGCCCCTCCTCCAGGGCGTCATCAAGGACATAACGTGGTAGCACTTGGCACCTCACACATATATTTTTATTGTATTACTACTTATCATTGAATATTTGCCTTATAGCACTTTGCACTTTACTATGTTACACTTTCTCCATGAGCGCTGTTAAGACTTATACATCAATTTTCAAGTCTTGCCACAGATTCTCAATTGGATTTAGGTCAGGACTTTGACTGGGCCATTCTAACACATTCATACGCTTTGATCTAACCCATTCCATTGTAGCTCTGGCTGTATGTTTAGGGTCGTTGTCCTGCTGGAAGGTGAACCTCAGGTTTTCTTCTAAGATTGCCTTACATTTGGCTTCATCCATCTTCCCATCAACTCTGACCAGCTTCCCTGTCCCTGCTGAAGAAAAGCAACCCCACAACATGATGCTGCCACCACCATGTTTCACGGTGGGGATGGTGTATCAGGGTGATATGCAGTGTTAAATCTTCTGGCACACATAGCGTTTTGCTTTTAGGCCAAAAAATTTAATTTTTGTCTCATCTGACCAGAGCACCTTCTTCCACATGTTTGCTTTGTCTCCAACATTGCTTCTCGCAAACGGGACTTCTTATGGCTTTCTTCTTAGAGTCTTTTGAACATGAGGCGGTACCCCCGGTCGGAAAGGGGTTGCCGCCTGAGCCCCCATTCGGGAAGGAGTTACGGCTTCAGCCCCCGGTTGGAAAGGGTTACGGCCTCAGCCCTGGTCAGGAAGGGGTTATGGTCACATAACCGTGGCAGCGCAGGTTGTCATAAGAGCACACAGACCCCTCCATTGAGAAGGTGCATACAGATGTCTGCAGCCCTATACTGTCTGCTGATTGCAATGTGATTATGTGAGCTGCACAGCATCAGCCTGCCTAATTGGCTGGAAATGTGATTTGGTAACCCCACAAGGTACGGCGCAAGATGAAATCACAGCCCTGGCCCAGGGTTTCCGAGAAACAGACGGGGAGGTGCGAGACTCCTTACAATTTACTCCAGGGACAGGGGAGTGTAAAATGGTTCCACTCAGTGGTTTAAGTACTCGGAGAAGTAGATTTCCATGTACCCAGAACGTGGTGCCTGGCCTCCCTAAGGCAGATGAAAAATAACAGCGTTCCTCTATCGCTAGATCACTGACTGGAACGAGAATTAATCTTCCTCGCAGCCGGGTTTCTTCCTAAACGTATTCTTCATCAAACATTTTGCTTTTTTCCCAAAAAATACATCTATACACTGAATTATGTTAAAGGTGAACTCTGGGTACCAAGATCTTACCTGTTGCCGATAAAGCCAAACCTCATCATGCTGATTTTTTTAAACCTTTAAGAAGAATTGCAAGTATGGATATTTTTACAGTTACATAGTAGGTGAGGTTGAAAAAGACACAAGCCTATCAAGTCCAACCTATGTGTGATTATGTGTCAGTATTACATTGTATATCCCTGTATGTTGTGGTCGTTCAGGTGCTTATCCAATAGTTTTTTTAAACTATCGATGCCCCCCGCTGAGACCACCGCCTGTGGAAGGGAATTCCACATCCTTGCCGCTCTTACAGTAAAGAACCCTCTACGTAGAATAAGGTTAAACCTCTTTTCTTCTAATTTTAATGCGTGGTCACGTGTTTTATTAACCACTTAAGGACCGAGCCTCTTTTTGAGATTTGTTGTTTACAAGTTAAAAACTGTTTTTTTTTTGCTATAAAATTACTTAGAACCCCCAAACATTATACTTTTGTTTTCTAACACCCTAGAGAATAAAATGGTGGTCGTTGCAATACTTTCTGTCACACCGTATTTGCGCAGCGGTCTTACAAGCACACTGTTTTTGGAAAAAATACACTTTTTTGAATTAAAAAATAAGACAACAGTAAAGTTAGCCCAATTTTTTTTTTATATTGTGAAAGATAATGTTACGCCAAGTAAATTGATACCCAACATGTCACGCTTCAAAACTGCGCCCGCTCGTGGAATGGCGACAAACTTTTACCCTTAACCACTTCCCGCCCGGCCTATATCAGATTGACAGCCGAGCGGTGGTTTTGTTATCCTGACTGGACATCATATGGCGTCCAGCAGGATAACATACGGGGGCGCGCATCGCGGCGATGTGTGTCAGCCTGGTATTGAAGTGGTTAAAAATCTCCATAGGCGATGTTTAAAAAATTCTATAGGTTGCATGTTTTGAGTTACAGAGGAGGTCTAGTGCTATAATTATTGCTCTCGCTCTAACGATTGCGGCGATACCTCACATGTGTGGTTTGACCACCGTTTTCATATGCGGGCGCTGCTCACGTATGCGTTCGCTTCTGCACGGGAGCTCGGCGGGACGTGGCACGTTTAAAAAAAAAACGTTTTTTTCTTATTTATTTTACCTTTTATTTTTACACTGTTCTTTAAAAAAAAAAAAAAATGGTGTCACTTTTATACCCATTACAAGGAATGTAAACAGATAATAGAAAAAAAGCATGACAGGACCTCTTAAATATGAGATCTGGGGTCAAAAAGACCTCCGATCTCATATTTACACTAAAATGTAATAAAAAAAATGTCCCTTTAAGAGCTATGGGCGGAAGTGACGACGTTGCTTCTGCCCTGCAATGTTATGGAGACGGGTGGGGGCCATCTTCCCCTCACTCATCTCCATACCCAGCAAGGGGAAACATCTGAGCGCCTCCCAGGCCCCTCTCCCACCGCCGATAAAAGTGATCTTGCGGCAAAACCGCCACAGAGACCACTCTTATCGGAAAGTGGACCGCTGGCCGAAGAGGATACCGGGGTTATGGCAGCTAGCTGCTGCCATAACGATATTCCCCTTCAAAGTTAGGACGTATATCGGCGTGCGGCAGTCCGTAAATGGTTAAACTCCCTTCAACTGAAAAGTTTTATCCCTATTGTGGGGTCACCAGTACAGTATTTGTAAATTAAAATCATATCCCCTCTCAAGCGTCTCTTCTCCAGAGAGAATAATCCAGATACACCACATCTATGGGCCTTCCTTTATCTAGATGGCAACTCAACTCCTCATAGAAGGTTAATAGATTGGGTTGGCAAGAACGATTCTTCATGAATCCATGCTGATTACTGCTAATGATACCGTTCTTATTACTAAAATCTTGTATATAGTCCCTTATCATCCCCTCCAAGAGCTTGCATACTATTGATGTTAGGCTAACTGGTCTGTAATTCCCAGGGATGTATTTTGGCCCTTTTTTATATATTGGTGCTACTTTGGCTTTTTCTACAATCAGGTGGTACCATTACAGTCAGTAAAAATTAGGAACAATGGTCCCGGTGATTTATTAATGTTAAGTTACCCAAGTCTAATTCTAATTCTGTCCTCTGTTAGACACGAGGGTGCTTCCTGTGATGTATCATGAGGATAAACACTGCAGTTTTGATTACTGAAGCCCCCCCGATTCCGTCGTGAAGACTGAGGAGAAGAATAAATTCAATAACTTTGCTATCTTCCCATTCTTTGTAACCAGATTCCCATCCTCATTCTTTATGGGGCCAATATGTTCTGCCTTCCCTCTTTTACTGTTTATATACTTAAATAATTTCTTGGGATTTTTTTTTTTTTTTTTTTTTTTGCTCTCCTCCGCTATGTGTCTTCCGTGTTCTATCTTAGCCGCCCTAATTGGACCCTTACATTTCTTGTTGCATTCTTTGTAAAGTTTGAATGCTGATGATGATCCCTCGGCCTTGTATTTTTTTTGAAGGCCTTCTCTTTTGCTTTTATATGCATTTTACATTACATTAAGCCACCCAGGACTTTTGTTCGCTCTTTTAAATGTATTTCCCAATGGGATGCACTGGCTAATGCCCTTATTTAATATGCTCTTAAAGCAAACCCATCTCTACTCCAGGTTCTTTGTTCCAAAGATTTTATCCCAATTATTATCTTCTAGCAAGCTGGGACCAATGTTACTATGTATATACCATACCTGTGATTCACTGTAGAAGCTGTCACTGTAGTAGGCATCGCTACTACCCCCCTCTATTTCAGTGATCTTCACTAGCTTCCAACTGGCTGCATAGCTGCATTACGAACACAGGAGGTCGCTCGCTGCTCACGGGCACCATATAAAGAATTTTTTTGTATTTTGCAAATTAATGCAAAGCATTCTCTGATTGGACGAATGTAGAGAGCATGACGTCACCACCCAGAACTCCACCTTGTCCAGTCAAAGAACACTTTGCATCCATTGAGAAAATGTAACATGATCTCTGAATGTCATGCGCCCATGTCGTGTGGCTGCCCTCCTGTGTTCACAGTGCAGCAGGGCAACAGCTCGGCATGGAGCATTTGGCTGGTGGTATCGCTGCTGAACATGACCCATTCAAGTAAATTGGACAGCAGAGCAACCACGTACAATGTACGTGGTTGCAGGGCAGTGTTGCAGGCTTTACAGGGTTAAAACAGGTGGAGAGGAGACTACATGCTCCTCATTGCTGGACCGAAAAGCAATTAATCGCAGAAACGCACATCACAGTACTGCTGATCTCTTGCAACCTCCCTGCAGCCACTTCTTGTCTACATGCATAGTTTTTCTCAGGGTGGGTTTGCTGATAGTGGTCACATGATTGGTCCCGCCAGCTGCTAGGTCACTGTGCTGGGAATGTCCAGTGAGTGTGCTCCCAGCAGAGAAACCTCAGCTGCCATGCGTGGCATGTTAAAGCCTACCCACCTTGCTGTCACACATATAGACTCACCGGCCCCTTTATTAGGTACACCTTGCTAATACCGGGTTGGATCCCCTTTTGCCTTCAGAACTGCCTTCATTCTTCATGGCATAGATTCCACGAGATGTTGGAAACATTCCTCAGAGATTTTAGTCCATATTGACATGATAGCATCACACAATTACTGCAGATCTGTCAGCTGCACATCCATGGTGCGAACCACATCCCAAAGGTGCTCTATTGGATGAGATCTGGTGACTGTGGAGGCCATTGAAGTACAGTGACCTCATTGTCATGTTCAAGAAACCAGTGGTGAGATGATTGGAGCTTTGTGACATGGTGCATTATCCTGCTAGAAGGAGCCATCAGAAGATGGGTACACTGTAGTCAAAAAAGGGATGGACATGGTCAGCAACAATACTCAGGTAGGCCGTGGTGTTTAAATGATGCTCAATTGGTACTAAAAGGCCCAAAGTGTGCCAAGAAAATATCCCCCCCCCCCCCCCCCCCACACCACCACCACCAGCCTGAACCATTGATACAAGGCAGGATGGATCCATGCTTTCATGTTGTTTACGTCAAATTCTGACCCCACCATCTGAATGTCACAGCTGAAATCGAGACTCATCAGACCAGGCAACGTTTTTGCAATCTTCTATTGTCCAACTTTGGTGAGCCTGTGTGAATTGTAGCCTCAGTTTCCTGTTCTTAGCTGACAGGAGTTGGCACCCGGTGTGGTCTTCTGCTGCTGTAGCCCATCTGCTTCAAGGTTTGATGTGTTGCGCGTTCAGAGATGGTATTCTGCATACCAGTTATGCTAGTGGTTATTGGAGTTACTGTTGCCTTTCTATCATCTCAAACCAGTCTGCCCATTTTCCTCTGACATCAACAAGGCAATTTCCTCCAAACAACGGCCGCTCACTGGATATTTTCTCTTTTGAGGACCATTCTCTGTAAACCCGAGAGAGGGTTGTGCATGAGAATCCTAGTAGATCAGTAGTTTTTTAAATACTCAGACCAGCCCGTCTGGTACCAACAACCATGCCACATTCAAAGTGACTTAAATCCACTTTCTGATGCTCGGTTTGAATTTCAGCAAGTCGTCTTCACCACGTCTAGATGCCTAAAAGCATTGAGCTGCTGCCATGCGATTGGCTGATTAGCAATTCGCGTTACCAAGCAATTTAACAGGTGTGCCTAGAAAAGTAGCCAGTGAGTGTATACCCCAACCACTTTTAGATGCCACTGCATTTAATCAATGCTATTCACTTTACCTGTCCGTGATCATAATGTTATGGCCGATTGGTGTATATTTTGCAGTGAATGTGCATCGCATCTGTAAATTGTTCCCTATCAATGTAGCAAATCTTTGCTTTTTGCCTTCCAGTCCACTTTACTATATTAAAGCTTATATTAGATTTTAGCAATAGGATGCACATCAGCTTTACGAGTGAGCTTGTTATCTGGATGCTTCAACTCAGCCGGCCACCGAAGTGCTGTAGTAGTGAAGCTCCTCATCCTCTTCAGACAGCGCAAACACGATAAAATTTCCACCAATTTCCATCCCACCCTCCGGGGTTTAGAGGAATCAGTAATAAGCTCTAACAATAATGCAGTAATTGGTACTTTACCAGGACTCGTCTTCTCCAGCTGGTACCACCGATAGAAAGCTCTTTTCTTCTGCTCGCTTAAATCTGAGCCTTGCTGGAGCAGCCAGTGAGAGATCCTGCTCTGACTGATGCCTGCAAAATACAAACAGGCTCTGAACAACAAGACCAAAAAAAGCCATAAACTGCATAAAGCCCAGACCAAGTGGCAGGCAACCCTGGCATTCGAATGAAACTACAAATCCCATCATGCATCTGCCTCTGGGAGTCATGCCGGTGTTCTATCAGATTACCGCTACCCATCAGATGGCGTAACGGAATCGATATTCTGACCAAAAAAATACTTACTGCGCTTGCGCTATGCGTTCCACGGCGCTATGCGTTGCAAACCCTTCATGATCTGACGGGTAGCGGTAATCTGATAGAACAGCGGCAGCAGACATCTTACGACACCCAGCTACGTCTTGAATTTTAGAGTAATTTTAGCAATAGAGTGAGTGTATATAAAGAATATAAAGTATATTGACATCTTTAATGGTGTTTGGAGGTTTCATTTTGAAAGTCTAAAAGTTAAACCCTGAGCAGTGCTGGGTGTACCAACATGGCCTCCGTCACCTTCCTATTGCTGGCGTCCAGTTTCTTTCAAAATGTAACATCAAAACAGCATCACAGATGTCAATATACTATATTTATTTATATATGCTTACTTCATTGCTAAAATTACTCAAATTCAAGACGTAGCTAGGTGTAGTAAGATGTCCGCATGGGTGTTCTATCAGATTACAACTACCCGTCAGATTATTAAGTGTTTGGAACGCATAGCGTCGTGGAATGCATAACGCATGCGCATTAAGTATTTTTTGGTTGGAACGTCACTTCCATTACAGGATCTGACGGGTAGCGGTAATCTGATCGAACACTGACTGCTGCAATGCCTCAAGGGACTTGTAGTTCCACAAAAGATTGGGATGCCAACGTTGACTCCCCTAGGTCCAGGCCATCCACTAGTTAAAGCAGAACTGTATTCAAGTACAAAAACCCCATTAACTGCGTAAGCTGTCCAGTGTATTCTAATAAAGTAAACTGAATACCCACTTGCTGACCGCATAACGCTGCTAAACGGAGGCAAAGCGGTTCTCCTATACCGGATCACATATCTAAGTACATGCCCCAGCACTTCCAGGTAGGGGGTGTGATATTTCAGTTTTTCTTTTTTAATAAATCTGCAAAAATGCCAACAATTCTGTGTTTTTCTGTCAATATGGGGTGCTGTGTGTACATTAATGAGGGGAAAAAAACATGAACTTAAATGATTTTAGCAAATGGCTGCAATATAACAAAGAGTGAAAAATTTAAGGGGGTCTGAATACTTTCCGTCCCCACTGTATATAGGCAACTCCTACCCTCATATTGATTAGTGGTTCCAAATTAATAACTACTGCAGTAGGGAACAGACACAAAAGATACACTCGGCATCTTTCCAAATAACTGTTCTGCTTTATTATGACACAATTGAAGGTTTTTATACACATGATTACGTAGGTATCACATTAATACTACAATTGAATGTTTATGGTAACAAGGGGCGTAACATAGGCAGGCTAATTCTAATCAGGACTCAAAAGAATACAAACATGTAATGAAAACATTATTGGTGCCGTGTGCACAGTGAGGGCAGTGTGCAATACATACAAAATAGAATACAATTATATACAGAACTTACAAATTTCCTTTACAAAAGGGAAGAATAAATGCTGCAATCACAACAATCCCAGCCTGGGCTTTCTATCACTGTGTATTACTGGGGTAAAGAGATCCCCGGAAACTTGGTTTTAGGGGAGGCACCTACAGAGATCAATGTGGACCATCCTACTCACCTGTGACCTGTGCAACCACAGCCTGCGATATTCTTCGATTTGCCAGAAAGGCTTTTATTTCTTCTTTAATGACGCTACTGTCCCTCCTGCAATACAAACATGGAATGAGAGTTAAATTCCACAGAGATGCTCAAGTATCTACTATTTTTTCCTAGTAAATTATCAAAACATTTGTTTTCAGCACTGGGAGCCAGTCTTGTACAGTGGTACAGGCTCCTCTCTTGATTACCGTTCGAACTTACATATGAAATTGATGATCATTAGCACCTGCTTGGTAAAATTAATTAATCATACACCTGATTCTACATGGGTCAAATTCTAAAAAAAAAATTTCTTTTGAAAATCAGAAATTCTATGCGTTTTGTGATCCGATGGTGCCACCATCGATTTCGAAATTTGACCAACCAAGCCTTCAATTTCACCCCAAGTTGCTAGAGAAAAGAATTTTCATGGCCGGGAATCTTCTTTTTCTTTCCAGGCCACAGCTCATGTGTATTTGTTTTTTGATTATATGTCTCACACGATTTTCCCATCATTGATTCGAAATTCGTTTGTTTTTCAAAAAAAAAATCCAACATGCCTGATGACTCAAATTCAATGGCCACATGGAAATCAGCTTTGGATGGAGTAGTGAGGGATTAGAACACCTGTGTCAGGGCTGGGCTCAGCCCTTCCTTCTCTGAGCTGGCTGCTGAGCTGTTGGCTAATTGCCAGCTCCTATCTCTCTCCACAGTTACTCAGCTGTTGATGATTTCCTGTTCGTCAGTCCTGCCTACTTAAGCCGTCCAGTCCAGAGGGGCTCTGCCTTTTGCCTTGGTCAACATCACAAGAAACTATCTCCTGCGTTCCTGTTTAAAGACTGGCTTTGCTGACATCCCTTTCTGGCTTCAGATCCTGCTTGCTGTTGCACTATATTGATCCCTGACTTCTGGCTTGGCTGACTATCCGTTCCGGTTACTGAACTTTGGCTATGTTTTGACTACGTTTGTTTTTTACTTTTATTATTAAACAAGTGTGATTTAACTGTACTTCTGTCTCAGTCTGATTTCATCTTTTCTGACAACCTGTCAGTTTTTATTGCGGTCTGTGCCTCCATTAGGAAGATTCACCCTCTCTATCTGTCCTGTTCACCATCAATGAAAGTAAAAAAAAAAAATCTTAAATCTTGGGTTGTCCACTGAAAAGTAATAGATGGGAAATCTTCCAATGAGGACACTAGTTCTGGTGACCTGGGGTGAAGGGATTCCCTTAATTGGCAGGGATTTCCTCTCACTTCCTGTTTGGCTATTGGACAGGAAGTGAAGGTAAACCTCCTCACTGGGACAAGGATGACAGAAATAAACCTTACAGGGGTTATAACCTCCTATACTTACATATATATATATATATATATATATATATATATATATATATATATATATATATACTATATATATCAAAATGAAAAAAAAAGTTTTGCCTATAGTTTTACTTTAAAAGCTCCAGTCACATTTGGAATGCAACTTTGGATAGGCAAGACTTGGATGCGATTTTGGCTTTGAACAGTAATAATGGACCACCAGTTGTAAAACATTCAGGTGCGACTTTTGATGGTTAGCATTGAGGTCTATGGCCCTCAAGTCACATGAAAGTTGGAACACAAGTAGCTCAACATTAGAGGTCCTCCACAGAGAGATAAGGCTTTACAGGCAACACATCAACGAATACTTGGCGAATGCACCCTTCCTCAGATAGGGGAATACAATGTAAAACTACAAAAAGAACAAAAACGGGGAAGGCCCAAGCACCTAGTGCATTACCAAAATTATTGTAAAGACATAAAACGCGATAGAAATTGATACTCACAAAAGTGCAGCATAAAAGAGCATGTAAACCAGAAGATGCCATGTGGTGCAGAATACACATGCGCCAACACCCCACTATATTGGCAAGAGGATGTGTTTTTGGGGGGCGCACCCCCTTTTTCAGAGCCAAGCATGAACTACGTTTAAGTCACATAGATATGAAAGGTACTCGTTGGAAAACATGGGGTGCGGCTTGTCATGTGACTTGTGTGTACAAGTTGCACAAGTGTGAATGAAGCCAAAACCTACAAAACCACTGACAGTATCCATGAAGCTTGTGCAGTGGTCCAAGGATGTGAGATCACAGCTCTTCTCCCTCTTCCAGGATGGACTTGAGCCAAACTAACCAATCACTCTGATCTGTCCGGAAAGCACTGCACTGAAAGAAGAGGGAGAAGAGCATTTCACATCCCTGGACCACTGCATGGGCACTGACAGTTCATCACCCGCAGAGGTAAGTATAGTGTGGGCCGGGCCGGGTGGGGATGAGGGTGTAAGGAAGTGGTTTGCAAACTTATGAGCTAAAGGGGGCCTCAAATGTGGCCCCTGACATCGCCAAAGGGACACACACAATGTTCAATATACACTAAGCAGCCACCGAATGAAATCACCAGGCACCGCACCGTAGGATCTCCGGTCGCCGCCTCAGCAATCAAAGAGCGGAGTAACTTCCTAGTTCCGGTTCCACCACGATGAAGCGCACGTGTCACTTCCGGCGTCGTGTAGGTCACGCCCTTGGTAACACAAATTGCTAATCAGCCAATCACATGGTAGCAACTCAATGCATTTAGTCATCTAGACGTGGTGAAGACGACTTGCTGAAGTTCAAACCGAGCAACAGAATGGGGAAGAAAAGGGGATTTAAGTGACTTTGAATATGGTATGGTTGCTAGTGACAGACGGGCTGGTCTGACCAATTCAAAAACTGCTGATCTACTGGGATTTTCACACACAACCATTTCTAGGGTTTACAGAGAATGGTCTGAAAAAAAAAGAAAGCATCCAGTTTGTGGCAGTTGTGTGGAGGAAAATCAGGGAAATGCCTTGTTTACATAAGCATCTCCTCGTTCTGCAGCTCCATGACACAATCGCGGGCCCCCGGCGGACATAGAGTCCGTGGGACCCGCGGTCACGAAGTACGCAGCGGGCGCGCGCGCTCACAATGCCGCGATTTAAAGGGGAAGTACCTGAACGCTCATTTGCCCAGCTGTGCCATTGTGCCGACGTACATCGTCGTGCGCTGGTCGGCATCTGCTTAAAAAAATGAAAATTGCGGCAAAAACACACTACATGCTTTTATGCAGCTTCTCCATTGAAGTCTATTGAACCAAACAAGCAAAAAAACAAAAAAAAAAAAAAAGCACCATTTTACGTTGAAAAAAAAAAGTCCCTGACCCTTTCCAAATATGAAGCGGCTGAAAAAAAAAAAAAAAAAGCATAGATGTGAAAGTGTCCCATAGGAAACCATGTTTGAATGAACTGCAGTGCGTTTCTGCAAAAAGCACCAAAAAAACACATAGGTGTGAACTAAGTCTAAGACATTTAGTAGCAGCAGCATGCTTTTTTTTGTATCACCTGTCATAGTGGGGTTAAAAAAAACTAAAACGAGCCCTTTATAGTACAAAAAGAGCAGATAATCGCTACTATAAGGTGCTCATTTATACTGTGAAACAGTGAAAGTAATAATATAGATTACTTATATTATACACTGTGTGTGTATATATATATATATATATATATATACACACACATATATATATATATATATATATACACACACATATATATATATATATATATATATATATATATATATATATATATATTAATAATAAACACCCAGAAGTAAGATATATGGGCATTTTATCTAGGAGTCAGACATGAAGCTGTATGAAGGGTGGAAGGGAGATGTATATCTTTTATATTAAATTAGTACTAAAAGACTTTTTTCATGGATATAAACATTTTAAATATTAAGCACAATACTGGTAAAAGTTTACCTTAAGACCCCTTTTCACACTGGGGCTGTGGTCATGTTAGCGCTAAAGTGCTGCTCGTTTTTGCGGCTCTTTAACGCTGTCTAAGCGGCGCTTTTAGCGCCAAAGAAGGGGTTAAAAGCGCAGGTGTTGCAGCGCTTCCAAAGCGCTTTTCAGACGCTTTGGAAGCGCTGCCCATTCATTCCAATGGGCAGGGCATTTTGGGAGCGCTAAATACAGCGCTCCCATCCCACCCCAAAGATGCTGCTTGCAGGACTTTTCCTAACGTCCCGCAAGCGCACCGCCCTATTGTGAAAAGTCAAACTGAAATGAATGGAAGGTGGCAGGGCAATAACTTCTCCGCAGGATGTGGAAATCTTGCAAGAAGATCCGAACAAATTAATGGGGTGGGCGACTACATGGCAGATGAAGCTCAATGTAGAAAAATGTAAAATAATGCATTTGGGTGGCAAAAATATGAATGCAATCTATAGACTGGGGGGAGAACCTCTGGGGGAATCTAGGATGGAAAAGGACCTGGGGGTCCTAGTAGATGATAGGCTCAGCAATGCCAAGCTGCTGTTAACAAAGCAAACAGAATATTGGCATTAAAAAGGGGATCAACTCCGGAGATAAAACAATAATTCTCCCGCTCTACAAAACTCTGGTCCGGCCGCACCTGGAGTATGCTGTCCAGTTCTGGGCACCAGTCCTCAGGAAGGATGTACTGGAAATGGAGCGAGTACAAAGAAGGGCAACAAAGCTAATAAAGGGACTGGAGGACATTAGTTATGAGGAAAGGTTGCGAGCACTGAACTTATTCTCTCTGGAGAAGAGACGCTTGAGAGGGGATATGATTTCAATGTACAAATACCAGACTGGTGACCCTACAATAGGGATAAAACTTTTTCGCGGAAGAGAGTTAAACAACTTAAGGACCGAGCATCTTTCTGAGATTTGTTGTTAACAAGTTAAAAAGGTTTTTTTTTTTGCTAGAAAATTACTTAGAAACCCCAAACATTATTTATATATATATTTATTAATATTAGAGATGCACCGATACCATTTTTTTTTACGAGTACCGATACTTTTTTTTAGTACTCGCCGATACCAGTTACTACCACAACTGTTTTGTTTTCACTTCAGCTGTCAGCAATGGTACAAGGCATTGAAAAGTTATTTACAAATGAAATAAATAGATTTTTTTTTTTTTTTAATTTTGCGCTTTTTCAGTGTGAAATGTGTAAATATATGTGTAAAATATTCACTAACAAAGCAAAAGAAAAAAATTTTTTAATTGTTTATCGTATATAAAAGAGATGTGAGCAAAAAAAAAAGCAGGAAAATAATGAAATGGAAGAGAATAGGAAGTTAATTAAGGCTGATCAGAGTAAATGAAGGGTTATTAAGGGGTTTAAACGGAGGAACATTTGTTCATCCCTTTGATCTGCAGATGAAGAAACAGAAAGATTAAAAAAGAAACAATGTTTCTTTTTATTTTAGTGTTTCAGGCTGAGCAATGTTGTTAATAAACACTGCCGGCTGCTTTTTTTTTTTTTTGACAGCTCCAATTACCCGACTTTAACACTTCAGCTGTCAAGGGGGAGACCCACTGACAGCTCAAAAGAACCGAGCCCGAAAGTATTGGTGCATTTGCAGGAGTACCAATACTTGTGCAAATACTCGTAATCGGCACTGATACTAGTACCGGTGCAACCCTAAAATAAATATATATATATATATATATATATATATATATATATATACACACACACATATATATATATATATATATATAATTTATTTATTTCTAACACCCTATAGAAGAAGATGGCGGTCGTTGCAATACTTTCTGTCACACCGTATTTGCGCAGCGGCTTACAAGCGCACTTTTTTTGAAAAAAAATACACTTTTTTGAATTAAAAAATAAAACAGTAAAGTTAGCCCAATTTTTTTTTATATTGTGAAAGATAATGTCATGCCAAGTAAATTGATAAATTGATACCCAACATGTCACGCTTCAAAATTGCTCCCACTCGTGGAATGGCGACAAACTTTTACCCTTAAAAATCTCCATAGGTAACATTTAAAAAATTCTACAGGTTGCATGTTTTGAGTTACAGAGGAGGTCTAGGGCTAGAATTATTGCTCTCGTTCTACCGATCGCGACGATACCTCACATGTGTGGTTTGAACACTGTTTTCATATGCGGGCGCTACTCACGTATGCGTTTGCTTCTGCGCGAGAGCTCGGCGGGACAGGGCACGTTTAAAAAACTTTTTTTTTTTTCTTATTTATTTTACCTTTTAGTTTTTGTTTACACTGCTCTTTAAAAAAAAAAAAAAAAAGTGTCACTTTTATTCCTATTACAAGGAATGTAAACATTCCTTGTAATAGAAAAAAAAAAAGCATGACAGGACCTCTTAAATATGAGATCTTGGCTCAAAAAGACCTCAGATCTCATATTTACACTAAAATGCAATAAAAATTTTTTTTTTTTTTGCAAATGCCAAAAAAGGCCCTTCAAGAGCTATGAGCGGAAGTGACATTTTGACGTCGCTTCTGCCCTGCAATGATATGGAGACGGGTGGAGACCATTTTCCCTTCACTTGTCTCCATACCAAGCCAGGAGAAGGATTCGATCGCCTCTGCCGCTACCGACGGCTCAGGTAAGCGGCGGAGGGCACCGGAGTGCAGCGGGAGGGGGCTCTTCCACTGCCGCCGATAAAAGTGATCTTGCTGCGAATCCACTGCAGAGACCACTTTTAAATAAAATCGCACCGCCCGCTGCCATAACAACGGTATTCCTCTTCAAAGTAGCGACGTAAAACTGCGGCGGGCGGTCCGTAAGTGGTTAACAAGACACGTGGCCACTCATTAAAATTAAAAAAGAAAAGAGGTTTAACCTTAAACTATGTAGAGGGTTCTTTACTGTAAGAGCGGCAAGGATGTGGAATTCCCTTCCACAGGCGGTGGTCTCAGTGGGGAGCATCGATAGTTTCAAAAAACTATTAGATAATCACCTGAACGACCAAAACATACAGGGTTATACAATGTAATACTGACACATAATCACACACATAGGTTGGACTTGATGGACTTGTGTCTTTTTTCAACCTCACCTACTACAGTAGGTGACCGCGATATTGTGTCAATCTCGCCGCATTTCTCGGCAAGATTTGACACCTGCGAGCCCCGTCGCGGGAGCCAGCGCCGAGATGGCTCACTCATCGGGAAAGGAAAACTTTGTTTTCCTTTCCCGATGAGTGACAGGCAGTGCTGACAGCTGTCTGGTATGACTCCTGAGGGGGAACGCCGCGCCAAATTTTAAATGAAAAAAACGGCGTGGGTTCCCCCCCAGGGGCATACCAGGCCCTTAGGTCTTGTATGGATTGTAAGGGGAACCCCCTACACCGAAAAAAATTGGCGTGGGGGTCCCCCCCAAAATCCATACCAGACCCTTATCTGAGCACGCAGCCCGACCGGCCAGGAAAGGGGGTGGCCCGTACCAGGCCGCATGCCCTCAACATGGGGGGGTGAGTGCCCTGGGGGAGGGGGGCGCCCTGCGGCCCCCCCACCCCAAAGCATCTTGCCCCCATGTTGATGAGGACAAGGGCCTCTTCCCGACAACCCTGGCCGTTGGTTGTCGGGGTCTGCCACCCTGTGTGAATGAGTATGGGGTACGTGGTACAAGACAGGGGCAGCAAGACAGCGGCGACAAGACAGCGGCAGCAGACCGGGCCCCTCGCTGGCAAAAGAGCTGAAAGAAGATAGCGCAGGGGCCCGGGAGAAGAGGCGGAACACCGGAAGAAGTTGGAAGAAAGCCCCCCCCCTGAAGTCGGAAGAAGACCCCGGAGCTGCCTAATAAATTACTCTTAAAACCTGTGTACTGTGTTTATTTTTTATTGACACTTTTCCCTAGGTAAATGGGTAGGGGTATACTCTATACTCATTCACACAGGGTGGGGGGCCGGGATCTGGGGGCCCCCTTATTAAAGGGGGCTCCCGGAATTCTGATAAGCCCCCCGCCCGCAGACCCCGACAACCAACGGCCATGGCTGTCGGGAAGAGGCCCTTGTCCTCATCAACATGGGGACAAGGTGCTGTGGGGTGGGGGTGGGGCGCGCAGGGCGCCCCCCCTCCCCCAAGGCACCCACCCCCCATGATGAGGGCATGCGGCCTGGTACGGCTCAGGGGAGGGGGCGCTCGCTCGTGTTTCCTGGCCGGTCGGGCTGCGTGCTCAGATAAGGGTCTGGTATGGATTTTGAGGGGACCCCCACACCGATTTTTTCGGCGTAGGGGGTTTCCCTTACAATCCATACCAGACCTTGGGCCTGGTATGCCCCTGGGGGGGCAACCCACGCTGGTTTTTTCCATTTAAAATTTGGCGCGGCGTCCCCCCTCAGGAGTCATACCAGACAGCTGTCAGCACTGCCTGTCACTCATCGGGAAAGGAAAACAAAGTTTTCCTTTCCCGATGAGTGAGCCAGCGCGACATGCACAGTGCCCTGTCGCCGAGAACCAGTGTGATGGTATCGTGCTGGAAACACAATCTCGCGGTCAGGTACTGTATGTAACTATATGTGGTTTTCAGGCACTTTATAGGTGCTACTTCTAGCGCTAAGACACCTGAAAACCGCCTCTGAAAGTTGAACTTCTGCTCGTTGTATTCTTTCCCCCCTCCAGTGCCATGTTTGGTACCTTTCGGGGGGGGGGGGAGGGGAGGATTATTAAAAGTCAGCAGCCCAGATCCTCCTCTTCTGGGCCCCCCCACACGACACTTCTTTCTCCTCCTGACTTCAGAGTGTCCCAATAGCAAGGTAAAAAAATTGTGTAAAATTATCCTTCGCGCTAGTGGATGTTACACGGTAAAAGTGATCAAATAAATAGTGCTGTGTTAAATAAACTACTGTGCAAAAATACTAATATTGCCGCAAAATGAGGGTGTTCACACAAAACACTATTGGAATAAATATTAAAATGAAATTTCGCGCAATATTGGTGAAATGTAAATATCAAACTCTAATGGTTGCTGAATAGTGAATTCCTTTTACAGGCATATGGTGGTCACTGCGATTAATTAGAAAGTGTGTAAAAGCAGCATAAACTATAATAATCATACCACCCTGTAACTAGCATGTACATAAACTTGTATCCATACAATCTTCTATAAATAACATATGGTGATCCGCATAAAAATAAAATACATAAATGTCAATTGAAATCTTCTAAGGTTCCGCTATCAATAAGCCGTGCAAATAAAACAAAAGTGAAATCTAAAATTGCATAGTATAAATGTGCAATCTTAAACAATAAATAATTCATAAAAGTATTTCTAAAAAGTCCGTTTTGTTAGTGTGATTACGTGCAGATTTTATCAAAGTGATACAAATAAAAGTGAGTGAATTTTTATAGAATATCTGTGAACAGTTCTTTTAAGAGGTTTTTTTTTTTTTTTTTTTTTTTTTTTTTTGTGATAAAAAATCTTTCTGCTGTAGGTGTCTCTCAGTGTGGTCTCACAGAACTCTCACCTTACATAGGTGATAATCAGGCATTCAGTAGTATGTCTTTGTGTGGAAGTGGTTTTCTGACAGCCTCTTCTTTTCTGTGCTATATCTCCTCCAGCGTTCCTTTCCCTGCAGCTCCGCTCTAGTAAACTCAGTGTTGGGGAGATAAAATAGGTGGGGGGGAGGAGAAAGAAGGCTCCACTAGTGTATTAACTTTTTAAAATCAAAGGGGGGAGTATTTATTTAATATTACTCTTACATTTAGCATGATAAAAGCAGGCAAAGTAAATGAAAAAAACGATCTGGCGTTCTCAGCGCCCTCTCACTTGTGCTTCAGAAGCTGTGTGTCGCTCCAGCCAATCCCTACGCGTTACGACACGGTCACGTGTCTTCATCTGGGGATCCCCAGATGAAGACACGTGACCGTGTCGTAACGCGTAGGGATTGGCTGGAGCGACACACAGCTTCTGAAGCACAAGTGAGAGGGCGCTGAGAACGCCAGATCGTTTTTTTCGTTTTTTTCATTTACTTTGCCTGCTTTTATCATGCTAAATGTAAGAGTAATATTAAATAAATACTCCCCCCTTTGATTTTTAAAAGTTAATACACTAGTGGAGCCTTCTTTCTCCTCCCCCCCACCTATTTTATCTCCCCAACACTGAGTTTACTAGAGCGGAGCTGCAGGGAAAGGAACGCTGGAGGAGATATAGCACAGAAAAGAAGAGGCTGTCAGAAAACCACTTCCACACAAAGACATACTACTGAATGCCTGATTATCACCTATGTAAGGTGAGAGTTCTGTGAGACCACACTGAGAGACACCTACAGCAGAAAGATTTTTTATCACAAAAAAAAAAAAAAAAAAAAAAAAAAAAACCTCTTAAAAGAACTGTTCACAGATATTCTATAAAAATTCACTCACTTTTATTTGTATCACTTTGATAAAATCTGCACGTAATCACACTAACAAAACGGACTTTTTAGAAATACTTTTATGAATTATTTATTGTTTAAGATTGCACATTTATACTATGCAATTTTAGATTTCACTTTTGTTTTATTTGCACGGCTTATTGATAGCGGAACCTTAGAAGATTTCAATTGACATTTATGTATTTTATTTTTATGCGGATCACCATATGTTATTTATAGAAGATTGTATGGATACAAGTTTATGTACATGCTAGTTACAGGGTGGTATGATTATTATAGTTTATGCTGCTTTTACACACTTTCTAATTAATCGCATTGACCACCATATGCCTGTAAAAGGAATTCACTATTCAGCAACCATTAGAGTTTGATATTTAAATTTCACCAATATTGCGCGAAATTTCATTTTAAGGTAAAAAAATTTCTGCCTTTAGAATCACTCACTTCCTGTCCAGGACTACATGTCCCATGAGGCATTGCTCTTCACACATTCACAAGTTCTCAGGCACTTACTGACATGTATGGATTGTGTACTGAGCTGTATGTGTACTACACTGTATTTCCGGATATGTAAACAAATAACGCATTCTGTATGCAGTCCAACTAATCGATTATGAAAATAGTTGACAACTATACAAAAGATATCTCCCATGGGACTTTGTTGCAGCAATAGAATTCACACAATTACAAATTGGTATATAAAAAGTAAAAACAACTTTTTTTGAACAACAGGTTTAAAATTGGCTGGTCTAGACACTTTATGTCCTGATCGTATACCATTCTTACAATATACATATATTGCAGAGATACACGAAATTATTAGAATAAATTGCATATCCACCAAGTCAATCCAACGCGTTTCAACTTATATAAAGTCTTCATCAGGGGTTAAGGAAGTGGAAGCAATCAAAGATATGAACGTGACTGGATGTCCAGATTGACAGGTAATGGCTCAGTGGTGCAGACCGCACGGGTCTCAGCCCAACCCAGACCTCAAGCCCCACAGAAGATCAATGGCAATCAAGGAGAAGGCAACAGGCGGCTTGCTCGCTTTCATTAACTACTTACCGGCTGCTGCACATCGATATATGTCGGCACAATGGCAGTGGTGGGCAAATGGGCGTACCTGTACGTCTCCTTTAAGAGGCGGGGATAACAGGCCTACAGCATGACCGTGCCCATGGGACCGGCGGACTCTATGTCTGCTGGTCTCCCGGCGATCGTGTCACGGAGCCGCAGAACGGGGAAGTGCCTATGTAAACAAGGCATTTCCCTGTTCTGCCTTGTGTCATGACAGAGATCACTGCTCTCTGTCATTGAGAGCAGTGATCGCTGTCATGTGACTTGAAGCCCACCCCCCCACAGTTAGAATCACTCCCTAGGACACGCTTAACCCATTCATCGCCCCCTAGTGGTTAACCCCTTCACTGCCATTGACACAGTAATCAGTGCATTTTTATAGCACTGATCGCTGTATAAATGACAATGGTCCCAAAATAGTGTCAAAAGTGTGCGATGTGTCCACCATTATGTCGCAGTCCTGATAAAAAAATCGCAGATTGCCGCCATTACTAACAAAAAAAAATTAAAAATAAAAATGCCATAAAACTAGCCCCTATTTTGTAGACACTATAACTTTTGTGCAAACCAATCAATATACGCTTATTGAGATTTTTTTTTACCAAAAATATGTAGAAGAATACATCGGCCTATACTGAGGAAAAAAAATATTTATGTATTTTTGGGGGATATTTGTTATAGCAAAAAAATAATGCCTATTCGTTAAGAAATTAAATGCATCCATGGCTGCGAAAAAAAATAATGCGTTTTTTCAAAATTGGCGCTCTTTTTTTGTTTATAGCGCATAAAATAAAAACCGCAGAGGTGATCAAATACCACCAAAAGAAAGCTCTATTTGTGGGGGGAAAAATAGGACGTCAATTTTGTTTGGGTGCAATGTCGCACGACCGCACAATTGTCAGTTAAAGCGTCGCAGTGCCAAATTGCAAAAAGTGATCTGGTCAGGAAGGGGGTAAAATCTTCCGGGGCTGAAGCGGTTAATGGAAGAGTAAGGCATCATAAAATATATGTGTGGAGCTGGATGGTAGATAACCGCAGCCAGAGGGGAGCAATCTCCTATAAAGCCATCCAGCATGGGACTCCACTGGCTTGACAACTATTTTCATTATTGATTAGTTGTCGATTAATTGATTAGTTGTTTCGGCCCTAGAGGAAGGTTTTCAACACCTTGCTGAATTAATCCCACGAAGAATGAAGGCAGTTCTGAAGGCAAAAGAGGGTCCAACCCGGTACTAGCAAGGGGTACCTAAAAAAGTTGCAGATGAGTGTATGTAATTCTTGAGAGGACTGTCAGAGACTGCAGACCTAATAGAGAAAATGAGGGTCAGAGTGTGTGGATAGGATACATTGTTGGCTGGGGATATGCTGCAGAAGACAATACGAAAATTGGGAAGATGTTACATGGAGGGTAGCAGAGATCAAAGCCCCCTCTGCCATTCACCTGTGTGGCAATATATTGGACGCTAGAGACGCTCGGATCATCGCTTTTCCTATGAGGAGAAGACGGACGCGGTAAGGAAACGGGTGAAGGTGCTGATGTATGTGACGGGAAAGTGTTAATAACGCGGAGAGGAGACTGTGTAGAGAGCCAGGGGCCAGACGAGCCGAGTGAGATGTCATAAAGTAGCTGGCTGCCTGGCATTGCTTTTAATGAGTGTCATATCTGATCAGAAGTGTCATAACACCACGATGGATGAGGGTAATTCTAGGCAACTTGACTAAGGTGTGTGAGTGCCATATGGCATGCGGAAAGTTTCATTACTGAGGGGAGACATAAATCTTATACCTCCGACATAAAACCAGAGACATAAAATAAAAGATGGAGGGGGGGTGGATTTAAAGCTGCAGAGCCAGGCATACAAATTGGTAAATAATTCTGATGGAATATGAAGTGAAGGAAATTGGATTAAAGGGACACCGGCCTCAAATATTCATCATGGGGTGTAGAAACTGGATTGTTTTATATTGGAAATCCGTTCACTTTGTATGTGAATTCAGTGCTTGTGGCCATTTCCATGAAGGCCACAGACTGAACCCCTTGTTTTTTTTCTGCTGCAGGAACAGATAACAAGAACTGTAGTATCTAATGCAACCAGGCGCTGCAGCCAACACTCACTTTACGGAGACTTAGAGAAAAGTAGGATGCCCTACTAAGAGCCTCTCTGTGTATTTGGCAGTTCACCTCAAATCGTCTGCTACAAATCTCTCCTTGGATGTTATGTTTTAAAGCAGAATTCAAGAGAGAATTCACCAATTCCCTTAAAAAGAAATCAGTCCCACTTACCTTTGATGCAGGAAAAATACTCACAAGCCCAGCAGATCCTGCGTTGTCCTCTTCTCCCTATCACTCCTTTAACTACACGTAGTGCCCCATGAAGCCATCTTCCTTTGTTTTGTCATTGGTTTCTACATCCAAATTCTTGCAGCTATCCCCCTAATGACTAACCCGGAAAATGTCATGTGACGAAACGTAGAAAAAAAGAAAGGAGGGCGCACCGACCTAGTGCATTACCACTGGTAACATTTATTAAAGAAAGTTAAAACAGCAAATGGATACTCACAAACGAGCATGAATGTCAGGCATGGACAATAGCTGCAGGTGAGCAGCAACAAACATCAAAAACCCGGGACCGGACATCAGGTGGATGAGGCAATGGCTGACGCATTTCGGGGGAGAACCCCTTTCTTCAGAGCCTAAGCGGGTAGTGACTGCTCACAAGTAAGAGCTCCTCTATATATGTGTATGCGTATAACTATGCATCCCAATCACCACCAGCACCAGCCCACAAAGGCCACGCCAACACACACAGGAATCACAACCCCCTTAGGTGGTAGGGCCCTCCCTAGTGTCACTCAGTCACCATAGTGATTTTCTGCCGGAATCCCCACACATCCATGGCTAAACTATACCAAAATCAATAATTAAATGGATAGGATTAATGAATGGCCATATCCTAGTGTACAAGTATAGACTACATAGGCCGACAAACGGAGGTGGTCGGGCAGGAGTACTATCCTGGCCATATCCTAGTGTGCGTTTGCGCTCCACCGGCGAATTCTGGCTGGCCCATCTATTTTTATTATACTTACATTGGGCCAATCCAGGGGGGCAATTTGCATGTAATATACATTGTCCTGGACGTGCCCGTCCATTGTGGATGCGTGCGCATCCACACACCCACTGCTCTCAGTGAGCGTTGAGGTCACAGCGGTCAGAGGTAGCGGGTGGAGCGCATATCCACCTGCACCTCCGGGCCGTGACTTCAGCGCGCGCGCGCAAGCGACGTCTGGGCCAGCCGGAATTCGCCGGTGGAGCGCAAGCGCACCTGCAATTCCTGGACATCAAAGCGGCGTGCGTTCCACCGGCGACAGATAGCGGCTGGAGGCCCCACTACGTCCAAACTGGTATGTGTTATCCCCACAGCACCCCCCAATATGCGGCAACTGTAGTACAGATAGTACTCCTGCCCGACTACCTCCGTTTGTCAGCCTATGTAGTTTATACTTGCACACTAGGATATGGCCAGGATAGTACTCCTGCCCGACCACCTCTGTTTGTCAGCCTATGTAGTCTATACTTGTACACTAGGATATGGCCATTCATTAATCCTATCCATTTAATTATTGATTTTGGTATAGTTTAGCCATGGATGTGTGGGGATTCCGGCAGAAAATCACCATGGTGTCACTATGGTGACTGAATGACACTAGGGAGGGCCCTACCACCTAAGGGGGTTGTGATTCCTGTGTGGGTGGGCGTGGCCTTTGTGGGCTGGTGCTGGTGGTGATTGGGATGCATAGTTATACGCATACACATATATAGAGGAGCTCTTACTTGTGAGCAGTCACTACCCGCTTAAGAAAGGGGTTCTCCCCCGAAATGCGTCAGCCATTGCCTCATCCACCTGATGTCCAGTCCCGGGTTTTTGATGTTTGTTGCTGCTCACCTGCAGCTATTGTCCATGCCTGACATTTATGCTCGTTTGTGAGTATTCATTTGCTGTTTTAACTTTCTTTAATAAATGTTACCAGTGGTAATGCATTAGGTTGGTGCGCCCTCCTTTCTTTTTTTTCTGTAGTCCATGAATACCCATTATTCTGAGGAGGGCTGCAAGACGGCAGATACCACTGAAGCCTTCGGTCATACCACACATTGAGGAACTAGATACCCGAGCTCAGGAGAGATTTTTGGTTATGTGACGAAACGTGCCAGTCAGAGACAATGTTTGTGGCGTCATCACGCATGCTGAAACCAGGAAGTGGCCCATCTGAATTCTGGGACTGGCTGTTCAGTGACATATCCGCTATCTTTGAGTACTTTGAATAATTTAACCACTTCCCACCCGCTATATAGCAGAATGACAGCCGGAAAGTGCTTGCATTATCCTGACTGGGCGTCACATGACATCCAGCAGGATAAGTCGCTGGTGCACACCGCATCTCCGATCTAGGCAAAGAGCCTCTGATGTAGGCTCTTTACCACGTGATCAGCTGTGTCCAATCACAGCTGATCACAGTGGTAACTAGGAAGTGTAGTTTATCGTCTTTCCTCCATTCGCGCTGACAAGGCGCAGGTACAGGAGAACCGATCGGCGGCTTTCCTGACGGGGGGGGTGGTCTGCACTGATAATCAGCACACTGATCATCAGCGCAGATCCATCAGCAATGCCAAACAGTGATACCCATCAGTGCCCCACCAGTGATGCCCACCTGTACGCCAATCAGTGCCCGCCTGTACCCACATTAAATGTCAATCAGTGCCCATAAAGGATGCCAATCAGTCCCCATTGGTAATGTCAGTCAGTGCCCATCAGTGCTGCATGTTAGTGCCTCCTCATCAGTGCTGCATATTAGTGCCATTAGTGAAGGAGAAGACTTACTTATTTACAAATAATTTTAACAGAAACAAAGAAAACGTTTTTTTTCAAAATTGTCAGTCTTTTTTTTTTTCACCTGTAGCTCAAAAAAGAAACAAGCCAGTGGTGATCAAATACCACCAAAAGAAAGCTCTATTTGTGGAGAAAAAAAAATGAAAAAATTAATTTGTGACAGTGCTGAATGCTAAAAGTTGGCCTGGGTGGGAAGGGGGTAAAAGTGCCCTGTATTGAAGTGGCTAATAAAAATCTTAAGTTTGCGTTTTTTTACTATGTGGATTCCCTGGTTTTGTTTTACTTGATATGGTGGAGTTCTGGAGTTTTGTATAATAGTAATCTACACTTGGTGGTCCTCAAGGGTCCTGTCGCAAATCAGCATTGTGGTGAATCTATACCACCCAACGTTGTTTCCAGTGTTGTTCTCAAACAGTCAATACTCAGAGGGAGGCACTGGGAGTAGTGCAGAAAGCAGAAGGAGGGGACTTCCAATGGCAGCTCTGAATACAGAGTGTGGGAGGGAGCTCGAGCACATGGCTGGATAAGGAGGCGAGATCCATGATAAGTCTACGTAAGGCAGCAGTGATGCAGAGTGCAGGGGGGGATGGTGATGGTCAAAGAGCCGGAGCATTGTGTGTATAAGACAGCAGTGTGATCCAGGCGGAGAGGGGCAAAGAGCCGGAGCATTGTGTGTATAAGACAGCAGTGTGATCCAGGCGGAGAGGGGCAAAGAGCCGGAGCATTGTGTGTAGAAGGTAGGTAAAAATCATGTTAGTGGTCCACGGGATTCAAAATTGTGAGTTTAGCGGTCATTGAGGTCCGAAAGGTTGGTGGCCACTGTTCTATAGAGCTTGTGGTGAAGGCGCACAGAGGTGTTGTTTGCAAAGACCTTTCTGATAGGTGATGTCATTCCCCACATGTGCACAGGAGTCAGTGTACATCTAACAGAAGACTGTCAGCAGGAAGTGCTGTCGACAATCACAGCCAGTGAGGGGGGAGTGGGTGGCGGGGCTAAGACGCACCCTGCCTGTCAAGGGACACCCAGAGCACAGTTCAGGAGTGAGCCCACATGAGTGCCTCCATAGTAAGGGGCTTGCTATGGTGGGCACTCAGCAGGAGGAGCCAGGAGCGCCGGCGGGGACCCCAGGAGGGGAGGATCAGGGCTGCTCTGTGCAAAACCACTGCACAGAGCAGGTAAGTATAACATAACATGTTTTACTAAATCCCCCTAATGAAGTCAAGCGACCCAGTGACGAAACATGTAGGGGAGGAAGGAGCTGGAGGAAGGTGTTCCGGGAGGAGTGATTTAAAGGAGAAGGTGACATTGCAGATAACATAAGGAGTGGTGAAACCAAGTGGCCCAATCTCAAAGATGAAAAAAGTGCATACTGACCCTACATTAGTTCACTGAAACCAAGTGAGAGCAAAACTGGTGGAGAGCACCAATTGCATAAATAACGATTAGTTGAGCATATTGAAATACAGACTTTTTGAATATTACCAGTTTATTTTGTATTATGTAATAGTGGCACAGTTGATGCTTATACTGTTGCAGCGCTGTACCAGAGTCTTATATATAAAGTAGAACATGTTTGCTATTTAAAAAAATAAATAAATTGGGGTTTAGAACCACTTTAACCACTTCCCGCCCACCATATGCAGAAGGACGGCTGGAAAGTGGTTCAGTTATCCTGACTGAGCGTCATATGACATCCAGTAGGCTAACAAGCCAGCGTGCCCATCGCGGCGATCGGTGGTGTGGTGTGTCAATCTGACACACACCGCATCTCCGATCTTGGTAAAGAGCCTCCGACGTAGGCTCTTTACCATGTGATAAGCTGTGTCCAATCACAGCTTATCACAGTGTAAATAGGAAGAGGCATTTATTGCTTAGGACGGGGGGGAGGGGGGGTCTGCGCTGATTATCAGTGCAGCCCCCCTGAGGATGCCCCCCAGGATGCCCATTCAGGACCACCAGGTATGCCAGTCAATGCCAAATAGGCATGGCACTCAGTGCCCATCAGTGATGCCTGCCAGTGCCTCCTGATCAGTGCCATCTATCAGTGCCCAGTGCCACCTCATCAGTGCTGCCTCAAAAGTGCCAATCAGTAGTGCTTAATCAGTGCCCATCAATGAAGGAGAAAAATTACTTATTTACAAAGTTTTGGAACAGAAACAATGAAGAACTTTTTTTTTTTTCAATAGTTGTGGTATTTTTTTTATTTGTAGCTCAAAAAATAAAAACCCCATTGGTGATCAAATACCACCAAAAGAAAGCTCTATTTGTGGGGAAAAAAAACAAAAAAATGTTGTTTGGGTACAGTGTTGCATGGCCGCGTAATTGTCATTCAAAATGCAACAGCGCTGAAAGTTGGTCTGGGCAGGAAGGGGGGAAAGTCCCCGATATTTACTAAACCCAAGACCCTGTAGTCACTATATCTGGTCTCCCACAGTACAAGGAAATGCATTCATTTTAGTAAATAAAACTGCTAAATACCTTTTCCAATCAGCGGTACATAGCAGTTTTGAGACTTCTATCAGTGTCCGGTCAAAGCTTGTAGGAGGAGTTTTCCTTCACCTGACTGTCCTAGGAGGCTGCAGGACCCCTGACGCTCTGTCTGGACAGTACTGATTGGACCTGTGCCATTCACATGCACACACTCTCAAAAAAAAAACTCTAGTAATACACACCAAGCTGAGCATGTGCAGAGTGCCCCCCAAGGCTCTGTACTATCAGGGGATGGATTGGGGACAGTAAACGAAGGGGATGCTCAGAGAAGATAGGATCAGACCTTTTTTTTACACAATGCGCAGGATTAACCCCTTAGGTTCCACAGTGAGTATAATAAACATGCTTTACTGCACATACAGACTGATTTTACTGTTGTGGGTCTAGTAACACTTTAAAGGTTGGCTCACACCAGATGCTTTCCAGTGTATTTTTAAAAATATATCCAGAACACATGTACATGAACACATGTACAGTATTTGTCATCTATTCCTATGTCCCTAGTTCACACCAGTGTGGTCAGTTCCGATGCATTCAACAAAAGTACAACCTGATTTTTTTTTTATTTCTCCTGAAACATGTCTAAACACACTGAACGAAATGGAACACACAGAAGAAACTGTTCTAAGATTTTTCAAGCGTTAAAAAAAAAAAAAAAAAAAAAAAAAAAAAAAAAAACAGTAACAAAACACACTGGAATGCATTAAATGCATCAAAAGTACATAAAAAAACATGCCTAAATGTGCATGAAAAAACAGAGCTGCAACACCAAAATATTGGGGTGAACCAGCCCCAATTCATTCTTGCTTAGGTGGGGAGTGGGTAAACCATAAGGAAAAAAAAAAAAAGAAGAAAAAAAAACCCAAAGAAAAAAAAAAACAAATTTATATATTGTGTAGGGTTAGAATGTTGCAAACCTTTATTTTATTATTGAAGGTTTGCTTTAAATCTAAAATTAAAAAATTGCTAGGAGGTAGGAATTTGCGGCAGAATTGTCTTGGACCAAGCCAGGCTTTATTTTCCGTGTACACTGTAGGGTGAATGTGCCGTGAATTGTACACTCTCCTTCCCGCCATCAATAGGCCTGATGCACAGGAATTACATCATCGGTAAACGCCCAATGGCTGAAGAGGATTTTCATGGAACCCAGAAGAATAAGCAGTGGAGAAGGCAACAACGGTAAGGACCGTAGCAATGGCAGGTGCCTGGACCACTTACCTTTGGATCAGAGCACAGAAGGGGGTTGGCGTGTGATGTGCATATTATGGCAAAAGCTCACCCCCAGCAACCAAAGTTTACTTCCTCTTTAAGTAGACAAGTACCCGATTTAGAAGGAAGACAAAACGCAGCATGCTCCAAGGACGAAACCGTTTGCATTGGAGATTTGTTTACGATGGGTTTTACTTGTGTTTACATGGTATATCCATGAATTTGTTTAAAGAAAAATAGAACAGGATATGCGGTGTTTACAAAAAATGCATGCAATACGCGTTCACCGCAAAATATACACTAATCAGTCATAACATTATGTGAATAACATAAACTACCTGGTTACATTGCCATCTGAAAGTGGGTGGGGTATATTAAAGCGGAGCTCCGTCAAAAAAAAAAAAAAAAATCAAAAGTCAGCAGCTACAAATACTGCAGCTGCTGACTTTTAAAAGAAGGATGCTTACCTGCCCCGGGCGCCCGCGATGTCCTCACTCGAAGGCGATCCGTCCCCCGATCTGTCCCCTCGCCTCCGGGTGCAGGCATTGCTAGTAAGGGAATCAGGAAGTGAACTGGTTCCCTCCTGATTATGCGCGAGCCGTGCTGCACTTTCTGAGTAGTCCCTGATGTCTTCTGGAACCTGTGCGTCTCCCAGAAGACAGCGGCGGAGAGGAGGGGATACACATGGCATAGATCGCCGCAGATACTGCAGCGATCTTTCGCCGGAAGTGGGAGCAAATACCTGTGTATTAGACAGGTATCTGCTCCCCCCCTGAAAGGTGCCAAATATGACAACAGAAGGGGGGGGGGGGGAAAGAATCACGGACAGCAGAGGTTCAATTTTTGGGTGGGACTCTGCTTTAAGCAGGAAGTTAACATGTTGTCCCTGAAGTTGATGTGTTAAAAAACAGAAAAACTGGGCAAGCATAAAGGATTTAAGGTTACTGACAAGGGCCAAATTGCAATGTCTAGACATCTGGGTCAGAGCAACTCAAAAACTGCAGCTTTTGTAGGATGTTCCTGGTTTGCAGTGGTCAGGACCAAACAAAAGTGGTCCAAAGAAGGAAAACCAGCAACAGGGTCATGGGTGGCCAAGGCTCATTGATGCACATGGGGAGTGAAGGCTGGCCCTTGTAGTCTGATCCAATAGAAGAGCTATTGTGGCTCAACTTGCTAAAGAAGTTAATGCTGGTTCTGATAGAAAGGTGTCAGAACACACAGTGCATCGCAGTTTGTTGTGCATGGGGCTTCGTAGAAGCAGAACGGTCATGGTGCCCGTGCTGACCCATGTCCACAGCCAAAAGAGCCTACAATGTGCACGTAAGCAAGAACTGCACCACGGAGCAATGGAAGAAGGTGGCCTGCTTTGATGAATTTAAGACTGGTTTGGGAAGCTCAACACAACTTGTGGGTCTTAACTTGCCCTCCAATCGAGTATATCCATGGGATGTTCTTGAAAAAATAGTCCCATCCATGGAGGCCCCACCTCCCAACTTACAAGACTTAAAGGATCTGCTACTGATGACTTGGTGCCAGATACCACAGCATACCCTCAGAGGCCTAGTTCATGCTTCGATGGGCTATGGTGGGTGGTCATAATATTCTAGCTAAACGGTGTAAAGGCAAGTGAACACTGCTCTGTAAAATTAAGGCATTGAATGCTTGACAAATGTACAGAAAAAGCAAAAAGTGCTAATGCATGATAAACCTCAGGAAGATGCAGAGATTTTTTTGGACGAAGTACGGATTTGTTAGATGCCTTTCACTTCCAGCAAGCGAGAAAAAAATATTTCCAAAATGGGAGAAATACGATCTTAGACAGCTGTCACCTTAGCTAGTGTCTCTCTCTTGTCCAAAATCCCATGGTTTTCAAATGTGCCTGTTCACATTTAACATTTAGTTGCATTATATTATTAAAATATATTTAAAAAAAGATGTGTGCTTGCATTAAAATGACATATATCACTGTATCAGCAATCATATACTGAAAATATGAGTAAAACGGCAAGTGAATAAAGACAATGTGTCACTAAACCACACAATTTGAAATTAGTGCTGAAAAAAATATTGAATACAGATAGGGTAAACTTTAAATAAATGAATAAATAAATAAATACAACATTCAAATTCATAAATTGCTAATAAAAATACAAATATTGATACGTGGGGAAGTGCAAATTTTGGTGATAAAGTTCAATCCATACAAAAAAGTGCAAAAATAAAATTGCAAAAATAAATCGCATGAAGGAGGATCAAGATCGCAAAGGAAAAAGACACATATTCACAGTTCATTCAATGCAGCCCATGTGAGTGAGGAAAGATGAAGGGGACGTGAAGAGACTTCCAGCCACCGGTGAGTCCAAGGGATAATATAGATGTACCCTTACCAGACAAGTTGGACCTCCTAAGTAGCAAGGTCATATAGGCATGCAGATATGGCCCTCTGCAGGGGCAGATGGATGGCAGCCTCTGGATCAGTCAAAATGTACTGCGTTCAGCAGGGAATGGTTCCAATACGTCAGCCTAAAGGGAGGTACTCGCTCGTCCCAAGGGCCGTAAGTAAAAAGAAAGTAGAAAACGCCGATGGTGTAGTAAGATTATGAAAAAATGTATTGCCTCGTAAAAAACAGGGATCATATTACATCATACAATATGTAGGTAAAAAGTTAAAAAAGCCGGCATACAAACGAACACACGTGCATAAACTACATGGGGCTGATAGCGTGATGGCGTACAATGCGTAGCCACGCCCTACATGTTTCGTCATAAATGACATCTTCAAAGGGGCACGGGCGACGCACTGAGCCATCACCTTTATAGTAAACACCAACAACCAGACCTCGTTTTCGTCTGGACGTCTATAATACCATTGAGCATGCGCAGGAGGACACCAAGCCTTGATATGGCATCCGATATGTAAGGCAAACAAAGACCGAATAACAACACAAGAAAAAGGGTTCCCATATAGCCAGAAGATAATTATAAAGGGCCCAAAAAGGTGTATATTGCTACACTGTGGACCAATATCCGCCACCCATTATAATACGCCAAAAGGACCGCAAAGTGCGTAATACAGATTTATATTATATTACCCGCACTGCAGTACCCAAATGGACCACTAATCAAAAATGAAAAAACTGATCCGCTTGCAGCAAGAAACAAGAAGAGGGGGATATCATGGTAGATAAAAAATTAAAGTAGAAAGCATAAAAATTAATTAATTAAAAAAAAATTAATAGAAAAATTAATAAAAATGAAAATTTAAATCAATAAAAATTCATGTTAATAAGTAAGCAGCCATATATCGCCCTAGTGTCCTCCTTGCACTATTAAGAGAAGAACAAAATGAAAACCAGAAATTAAGCTTTCCTGGACCTCCCCATGTCAGCTTACTATGGGTCAGCTCCGCCCCCTCTGACCCCTCCAGGACCACCACTTTTCTAGCCCATAAAGGGCGGCTGGCTGCCCACACCAGTGTTCTTTTTTCGTCCTCGCTCCGGACGCCTTTTAAAGTTTATTTTTATTTATTTTTTTCTCTTCTCTTCTCAATCCATCCCGTCGGGTTAAGCCTCTCCCGATTCAGAAGACCCCCCCATATAGGCTGTAAATCTCCTGAGGAGGTGGGTTCCCATGGTGCTGGGATTGTATGGTACAGTATAAATGACTGTGTATTACTGGCAAAGGTCACTGGCAGTATAAATTACTGTAAATACCTTCGTTAGGCAGGTGCTGGCACCAGGGCTGGTGCAAGGATTTTTGACACCCTAGGCGAAACCTCATTTTGCCGCCCCCTTTGACTCCACCCCTGACTCCACACCCTTTTTCCTGCCCATGTATACCCCACCCTTTTTAATGAAGCGCCCATCATATGCAGCCCACCAGCGCCCATCAAATGGAGCTTCACCAGCGCCCATCAAATGCAGCCTCACCAGCGCCCATCAAATGCAGCCTCACCAGCGCCCATCAAATGCAGCCTCACCAGCGCCCATCAAATGCAGCCTCACCAGCGCCCATCAAATGCAGCCTCACCAGCACCCATCAAATATAGCCTCACCAGCCCCCATCAATGCAGCCTCACCAGCACCCATCAAATGCAGCCTACCAGCGCCCATTAATGCAGCCTACCAGCGCCCATAAATGCAGCCTCACCAGTGTCCATCAATGCAGCCTACCAGTGCTCATCAATGTAGCCTCACCAGCGCCCATCAAATGCAGCCTACCAGTGCCCATCACATGCAGCCTACCAGCGTCCATCAATGCAGCCTCACCAGCGCCCATCAATGCAGCCTCACCAGCGCCCATCAATGCAGCCTCACCAGCGCCCATCAATTGTAGCCTCACCAGTGCCCATGAAATGCAGCCTATAAGCACCCCTCAAAGCATCCTATCAATGAATGTTTGCTTGCTTCCATTCATTCAGGAGTCGGGACACAGACACAGTCCTCCGTCGCCGCTGCACCTCTGGCACTATGTGCTAATGGAGCAGCGGTTGCCTGCTGATGCTGAGACTTAGTTATTTTCTGCAGAGAGAAGAGAGTAGGTACACCAGTGGCCGGGCGCCCTAGGCAGAAGTTTGCCTAGTGGAAGCACCGGCCCTGGCTGGCACTCTCTCCTTCCATGTTTTTGTGTGTTCATGGTTTGGCTCGCTGGCTTGTAGTTCACCTCCTCCACATGTACTCCTTTCAGGAAGCTCAGAGTTGTGCAGGTGAGGTCAGAGGTAGCTTCCTCTTTGGGTTGTCTAGCAAACACCAGAATGCTCACTGCTGATTCTGTCCTCTCTAGGCTAATCTCAGCCTCCAGCTGGTCAATCTGCTGCTCTGCTCTGGTAAACTTACTTCCAGGTACTTTCTCCTGTTACTTGTCTGTCAGAGTATTTTTATTATCCTGTACCTTCTAGGACTGGGGAATTATGCCTGCCTGCCTGGCTGCCTTAAGCACTGAAGATATGGGATGGAGAAGTTTATTTTAATTGTAGTTATTTATTTATTTTTT